>NC_065534.1:53726116-54026116 GCF_932294415.1 Quercus robur
CAGTATGCACGCAAGCATGCCTTGGCCTTTGCTGCCTGCAATTATTACTGTTACATAATTTAACCTTTTCATCTTGTGAAGAAACATTTGTAGATGATGATGAGGTGATGTTATAATTATCTATCTGGTGAATTTCATTATCTATTTCCTCACTGTCAGTCAGTTCTATTATGCTCATTAATTTATCCTTTAATTTTCCTGATATATCAAGTTTATTTATCTTTCTTTGAAAGTTACAATATCTGCTAATGTGTCCCTTTTTCCCACATTTGAAGCAAGTAATGTCACTTTCCCGACGTCTATCATGTTTCTTTCTTTTGGATTATTCTTTCTTGTCTTTAGACTTACTTTTATAATATCTTCTATTATTGTTCTTGTATCTATCACTTCTATCATCTTTCTTTTCTTTTCTTCTTTTCCTAGAAGTAGCAATTAATAGATCAAAACCATATTGTTCACAAAAAGTTCCTAGTTCTTTTTTAGCATACCTTTTTTTCTTTTTCTATCTGATTTTTTAGCCTTAAATCATTACATAGCCATCAACTTGTTTTATTAATGGAAGATATTATGTCTCCATATGTTAAGCTAGGATAGTCTATAGTTCCTTCATTATTAGCTATATATCAAGTCTAACTTTCTGAGCAAAGAAATAAGGTAAACCAGCGATGAATTTTTCTTTCCAGTAGGATTATTGACAATCATTCCTACTTAAAACTTTTGAAATAAAAACATCTTTATATCATCTAAAGTCTGAAAGTTGTGGACATCTTAAATTAATTAAAACATCTGAAGGTCTTTCTTTATATTGATTAGGATCTCCAACAAAATGTTTAGTTATGGTGAAAATTAAAGTATTAACTACATCTTGTGAAGGCTGTCTGTCTGTCATTATAACACTTCCATCCGTTTCTCTTTTAACAGCTGTTAGTATTTCATTTCTATCATCATTATTTAAATAATGATCCCACCAGCCTTTCAATTGTCCAGTAAAACCAATGACAATTAAATGAGCTATTTGATGGTCCTGTTTTCCATGATTTTTATAAACATTAGTGAGCAAAGTCATTTCATGTAAAAGGTTTATTATTTCATATTCTGACATTCCATCAATATTCCATTCATAAATTAAATCTAGCGAGTAAGATGAATTGACATAAGTATGCCTTTCTTCAAATTATAGGTCAGGGGGAGTGGGTTTAGGATACCAATTCTTTTTAGGGTATAATTCTTCAATTCTTCCTTTTTTGCGGTCTTGAGATGAAGATGCTAAAGTTAATTTATTAATCTGTAATTTACCTGTAAATTGTGATTCTAAATTATCTATATCTGATAAATCTGTCAATTGATTGTCTTTTGATTCTTCATCCTCTAAAGAGTCAGTTCGTTCTATTGTATTTAGCGTTATAATATTCTTGTTTTTTAATGGCTCCATATCCTTTAATGATTCTAGTTTCATTAAGTCTAGCTTTTTATTTATTTCATTAAGTAAATTATCAGTTTTCTCTGTTATGGGCCTCTTTAAAGGTACTCTAAGGTGAGAAGGTATTTCATGAGGGACAAACAAAGGGGTATTAGATGCATTTTCTTTTTTTATTGAAGTGGAAGGGGGTGTTATTCTGTCCTCTATATCTTGAAGCTTTTGACCAATTGTTTTTAGATAGGTATTGGTGTAATTATTCTGTTGAATTATACTATCTAGGTTCTTATTATCGTCATTTATGCTAGGTCTTTTGATAGGAGTAGCCAACACTTGGACTCCACTATTTTGATTCAATATTATTGATTCAAAGGGTGGATAAGTCTGATACACTTTCTCATGATTTTCTGTCTTTGTCCATGACAATATTTTTTCTATTACACTTTTCTTTTTATTATGATAGTCCAAAAAGTATCAGATAATGAGAAAACTGACAGACATGTTAGTAATACTATTTGTCATAAATGCAAAAAATATGGACATACTAAAAAATAATGTGATAGACATAACAAAAATGTAAAACGTATAAGTAAATTAGAATTTGAGAAAGATATAATAAAGGAATTAATGGAAATATTTAATTTTAATTAAAAAGAAATAGATCAAATAAAGAAAGAGAAAGAATTAAAATCAACCAACCTACTTAAGGTTAATAAAAGAATTAGGAAACAAAAAGACATAATAATGAAATTGATAGATAATTTACCTAATCAAGACAAAAAAGACTATTTAATAAAATTGAAAGATTCTATAGACATACCTGCAGAATGTCAAAAGAAAGAAAAAGCTAAAGATGAGAAAGAAAAGACAAAAATGAAACAAGATAGGATAGATATAAAACAAGTAACTCTACAGGATTTAATGACAGAAGCAAAAATGGTAAAACAAGAAATAAAAGACATTAAAGAAGATAATTCCACAGAGATAAATGAGAAAAATATTGCAGAAATAATAAATTTGAAAGAACTTTCTAAACTAGTGACTGAACCCCCTCCATTAGAAAAAGACAATTTGGACAATGACAATAAACATAATTTTTTGAGTTTAATTGACAGAGTAATTTTCCAAAAATGGCTTACAGAAATCACTCTAGTAATTAATAAAGAGTTTTCCTTGACAGAAATTGCTTTGATAGACTCAGGCGCTGACATGAACTGTATACAAGAAGGATTAATACCTTTAAAGTATTATAAAAAGTCATCCAAGAAATTAACCCAAGCTAATGGAGAAAAGTTGATCATTAATTATAAAATACCTAGTGTTCACATATGTAATGACGAAGTTTGCTTTGAAACAGTTTTTGTTTTAATAAAAGACCTCTCTTCTAAAATTATTCTGGGAAATCCCTTTATGGCTTTACTTTACCCCTTTTTAACAACAGAAGAAGGAATCAAAACTAACGTGTTAGGGAAAGACATACTTTTTAAATTTATCTTACCACCAATTCTGAAAGAAATCTATTCACTTAATACCATTCCCATAATAAAGGAAATTGATAAAGAAAGAATTGACAAAAAAGAAAAAATAGACATCTGGAATCTTTAAAATCAGAAATAATATACAAAAGAATTGTTGATCAATTAACAGACCCTATACTGAATCATAAGATAATATTATTCAGACAACAGATTGAGATAGAAATTTGTTCCAATCTCCCTACTGCTTTTTGGCATAGACACTAACATATAGTACAGTTACCTTATGAAAAAGATTTTAATGAAAGACTGATACCTACTAAAGCTAGACCAATACAAATGAATAATGAATTATTAGAACACTGTAAGAAAGAAATTGAAGATCTTTTAACTAAAGGATTAATTTGAAAAAGCAAGTCTCCCTGGAGCTGTGCTACTTTTTATGTCAATAAACATGCAGAATTGGAACGAGAAGTTCCAAGATTAGTTATAAATTACAAACCTTTAAATACATCTTTACAATGGATAAGATATCCCATCCCCAATAAAAAAGACTTACTTGATAGACTTCATGAAGCAACCATATTTTCCAAATTTGATATGAAAAGTGGATTTTGGCAAATACAGATAGATGAAAAAGATAGATACAAAACTGCTTTTACAGTTCCTTTTGGCCATTATGAATGGAATGTCATGCCTTTTGGTTTAAAAAAATGCATTTAGTGAATTCCAAAATATAATGAATGACATATTTACACCTTTAATAGATTTTTCAATTGTTTACATAGATGATGTTTTAATTTTTTCTAAATCGATTAATGATCATTGGAAGCATTTAGATATATTTTTCAAAGTAATTAAACATAACGGCTTAGTTGTCTCAGCCTCTAAAATAAGTTTATTTCAAGATAAAATTTGATTTTTAGGTCATAATATTCATAAAGGAACCCTAAGCCCTATTCACAGAGCTATTCAATTTGCAGATAAATTCCCAGATGAGATAAAAGATAAAAATCAAATACAAAGATTTCTTGGCAGCCTAAATTATGTTTCGGATTACTTTCAAGGACTAAGAAAGATATGCAGACCCTTGTATAAAAGGCTAGAAAAGAATCCTCCTCCTTGGACAGACAGACATACTATGATAGTCAGACAGATTAAAAAATATGTTAAGCAACTCCCTTGTATTGTTATTCCTTCTCCCAATACTTTTAAAATTGTTGAAACAGATGCTTCTGACATAGGTTATGGTGGAATTTTAAAACAAGTAGCCAAAATTGATACCAATGAACAGATTGTTAGATTCCATTCTGGCTCTTGGACAGCTACCCAATAGAATTACAGGACCATTAAGAAAGAAATTTTATCTATTATCTTATGTGTTTCAAAATTTCAAAATGATCTCTTTAATCAAAAGTTTTTAATTCAAGTTGATTGTAAAAGTGCTAAAGAAGTTTTACAGAAAGATGTTCAAAATCTTGTTTCTAAACAAAGTTTTGCCTGATGGCAGACTATTTTAAGTGTTTTTGACTTTGATATTGAATATATTAAAGGAGAAACTAATTCGATTCCTGATTTCTTAACCCGTGAATTTCTACAGGGAAGATGAGTTCCCCTGCGGATAAGAGCAAATTCCCAAAACCCAAAACCAGATAGTCTTATGCTGCTCCTCCAATTCCTCCTCCCCCTAGTAGATTTCTCCCTTGTCCCTCTTTCACTTCGCCTACTTTCTCTTCAAATAGACCCTCAATAACTTGTAGTCCGAACCCCTTTCAACCACTTTCCCTAAGCCCTAATCCAACAACCAAACAGTCATATACCTTACCTTCAACCCCTCCCCTAAAAAAACTATTTAACATAGTTGCATCCACTTTTCCCCCTTTAGCCTCTCCCTCTAACCAACCAAAGTACAGATCCTCTACCTCTCAGGAAGCCCAAATCCCAAAAGAAGATCACAATATTGAACTCCCAAAAGATTCCTAGAATTTTATTTTATGGATTGAACAAAAATACCAACACATAACAGACACCCTCTCCTTAGTCAGACAACTTATACCCCCAGGATGGGAACATCCTAAGACAGAAACTTTAAAGACCCAGATATTTTATGAACTTATTTTGGTTAATACATACTCAATATTAGTAACACATATGCCTTGTTCTCAAGACCCAAATAGAGTTGGCTATTCCAAGGTAGTCATAAAACAGATCCTCACCCCTTCCCAATGGAAAGCACAACCCTGGATCACCAGGAACTTTTCTGTACTCTTTGAACCCCAGTTCTATAATTATTATGATTATATGGAAGCTTGGGATAGGTTCCTTTTATTCCAAAATAATATTTACAAGCATACTTGGTTTTTCCAGTTTGATATGTACAAAAAGAAAGACATGATGATACCAAGATGGTTCATTGACTGGTGGAATTCCTATGGTCCTGAAGCTATGATTCTTCGTCCTGATCTTTTAAAAGCCTATGGGACTTTCAAGAAAGAACCAAACATACCACATCTTAAGGATTTTCCACATCTTTTGTAGTTTTTTTACAGGTTTCCAAATCTCCCATGGATCATTAGATAGGAGTATAGGATTGAAAAACATCCTCAGTATCCTTTTTCCATTCTCACTAGAAAGTTTAAATTAAAATGGTGGAATAAGTTTAATTTTGATCATATCTGCCAGGAATTACAGAAAAAAGACCTCTTCCTCCCAAACAGAAAGTTCTAATTTCCTTCTAGAAAAAACCCAAGTTCAGTGCCAACTTGCCTCTGTTTCAGACAGAAGACAGCTTAAAAAGCAACTGCTTGAAGTTGCATCGCAAATATCAGACGATGAAGATGACACAGTAATGGAATCCTCCTCTCCAAACTACAGGACTCACCCAGAAGCATTCCAAGATTCTCAAGACCCCTATGACATGTGACAGAAAAGACAAAAGACAAAATGACAGAATGCAGAAAGATCTAGAAAGATATTTTGACAGAATATTATTTGCACGCAGATTCTCACAGAAAGAAAATTGTTGTTCACGAGCATGCCCGGACAGATTCCCAGGCAAATTCCTGTTCATGAATAGTAAAACTTTTACTACATGTTTCCACCGACAGATTAACTTGAGTTGACTAACTCAAGTTACTTTTGAAGACAGATTAACTTGAGTTAACTAACTAAGGTTACTTTTGAAGACTTACCATAGTTTATTTCATCTATAAAAGGATAGTCTCTGAAGACAGAAGACAGGTCCCTGTTTTGAGCTCAAGTTTTAACGTCCATTTCCAAAGTCCATTTTTAAGGTTCAATTCTCAGGTTCAAAGCTTAGGTCCAACATAGCTCACCCTCTCTCTCAGAAAGACTCTTGTAATCCTTCCTCTCTTGTAATCTTGTAACCCTTCCCTTCTAGACAGATATAATCTTGTAACCCTTTACAAATTTTACTTTGTAATCTTGTAACTCTTTAGATAGTGCTTTATTTTCAAAGCTTGTATCAAAGACAGTTTGTTTTCAAGTTTAATCAAAGACAGAAGTTTTATTTAAGTAAGATTTTACTAGTTTCTGTTTCCATATTCCATACTCTATTTTTTAACTTATTTTGAATATAGCTATTTTGCTATTTTCTTCTTTATCATCTATTTTATCATTGTTTATGCTTCCATATTACTGCTGTGCTCTCTCCTGGGTAATTAATGGTATCAGAGCCATGGATGGTAGATGTATGAGTTTTATTTCTCTGCAATTAAGAAGTTACTAGGAACATATATTACTACTTCAGCCACTACTTGCTCCTTGATAGCGATGGTCAGCCCGTTTTGTTAGCTGATGAACAGGCATTGTTTGGGTGGTCCCACAATGGAGTTTCCCGTGGAGGTGGTCCCAATAGCAAGGATACCAGTGGTTAGTAATAGTTCCGCCAGTAATCATTAATTGATTGGAAATAGAATAAATACGTTTATCAGTTCATCATCTATTTGCTTGTTCACACTTAGGCTAGGCACACAGTAATTAGAAACATGGACTATGATGATATAGATTTTGATGAAGGTTATAGCATGAAAGATATAGATAATAATTGGTCAAAGAGTAATATGGATTATGAAACAGATTCTGACAGTGAAATTGATGATTATAATTATAATAGTAACACAAATAATTGGAGTACTTTAACAGGAGATAAAATCAACCGACAGACTAATAGACACAATAATAGTTTTTTGGATATAATTAATAAAAAATTAGAATCTTTAGAAAATATTGACAGATTCGCTATATATACTAAAGTAGAAAAGAAAAGTGATAGTTTTTTGGACCTCTATGAAAGAATGAAAGCTTTAAATTCACCTTTGAAACAAGAAAGCAAATTTGAACCCCATCATAGATCATCTTTAACAAAAACTATGACAGATAATTGGTATATAAATTATAGTAGAAAAGATAAGATAGAAATAGGCTTACAAATATTAAAAGCAACTGACAAAAGAGTTGACAAAAAAACTAACCCAATTGAGGAAAGAACAACACGTATAGAAGATAAAGGAAAGAATCTCATAAAAGAAAGAAGTGATGTAGAAAGTGCTATAGATATAATGAATGAAGACAAAGAAAGAGGCATGATAAGGAAAGGCATAGTTAAAGAAATGTTAGAAAAAATAGAAAGACAAAAGAGCCTGATAGAGACAAGTAAGGAAGAAAAAGTAAAAGAAGTGTTAAAGAAAGAAAAGAGTACTCTTCAAGAATCTCTACGTAGGAAGCTAGATGCAAAAGAAAAAGAAAGACTTGAATCAAGAGAAATAGTCAACAAATGGAGGAAAAACAATAATAGTGATAGTTTAAAAGAAAAGGCAAATAGTGATAGTGTAGTAAAAGTAAAAGTGGAAAAAGTGGAAGGAGTCAACAAAGAAGACAAGAAGTGTAATAGTTTAAAGAAAAAATTGATGAAAGACTAAAATCAATTGAAAGAGATATAATATATACCCAAACGGATAGCTTGACAGAATTAACTAAAAAGATGGAAATTTTAAATACACCTTTCGAGATAGACAAAAAAGAGACATAGCAGTTTTAAATACTACTGAGTCATCAGATAATGAGAAAATTGACAGACATGTTAGTAATACTATTTGTCATAAATGCAAAAAATATGGACATACTAAAAAACAATGTGATAGACATAATAAAAATGTAAAACGTATAAGTAAATTAGAATTTGAGAAAGATATAATAAATGAATTAATGGAAATATTTAATGTTAATCAAAAAGAAATAGATCAAGTAAAGAAAGAGAAAGAATTAAAATCAACCAACCCACTTAAGATTAATAAAAGAATTAGGAAACAAAAAGACATAATAATGAAATTGATAGATAATTTACCTAATCAAGACAAAAAAGACTATTTAATAAAATCGAAAGATTCTATAGACATACCCATTGCTTGTATTAAGTGTAGAAAATATGGACACCATGTTACAGAATGTCAAAAGAAAGAAAAAGCTAAAGATAAGAAAGAAAAGACAAAAATGAAACAAGATAGGATAGATATAAAACAGGTAACTCTACAGGATTTAATGACAAAAGTAAAAATGGTAAAACAAGAAATAAAAGACATTAAAGAAGATAATTCCACAGAGATAAATGAGCAAAATATTGCAGAAATAATAAATTTAAATATAAAAGAATTACCTAAACCTATGATAGACCCCCCTTCATTAGAAAAATATATTTTCAATAATGACAATAATAAACAGAAATTTTTGAGTTTAATTAACAAAGTAATTTTTCAAAAATGGCATACAAAAATCACTTTTGTAATTAATAAAGAATCTTCATTGACAGACTCAAGTGCAGAAGCGAAAACATTACAGTTAATTAATCATAAATTGCCTCATATTTGTACTAACGATATATGTTTTGAAACTGTTAAAGACCTCTCTTCCAAAGTTGTCTTGATGTATCCCTTTTTAGAGACAGAAAAAGGAATTGCAACCAATGTACCTTTTATCTTATCCTTTATCCCAAAAGAAGTTTATTCACGTAATAATATCACTATTTTAAAAGCTATTGATAAAGAAAGAATCTATAGAACTGAAAGAAGTTTGTCATCTTTAAAGACAGAAATATCACTTGATGACCCTTTGATAGATAATGACATAAAGAGACTCAGACAAGATATAGAGATAGAGATTTGCTCTTACTCTCTCATTGCTTTTGTGCATAGGCACCTACAAATAGTCCAAACACTTTGTGAAAAAGAACTTAGTGGAAAAGGCATAAAAGATGGAAATATGACTCCAAATTTTTGTCAATATGAATGGACTGACAGTTTGATAAAAGTATCCAACAAGATTATAATAAATAACATACTTACACCTTTTATAGTATCCTCAGATGTTCATATAACAGATATTTTAATAAAAGAAGCTCTGATAGATTCTATTTTGCTAATCATTAAAGAACATATTAATTGTGGTAATTTCTTGAAGGGATAATTACACATAACCCACCTGTGGTTTGGGCGAAAATCACTTTGCCTACCTGTGGTTTGAAAAGTATCACTTAACCCACCTGAGGTGTGTTTCCGTCACTCTCCGTAACCCACCTCGGTCTCTGTCGTTACAAAAACACCTTTTAACCCCAAATCAGAACATAACACGAATCAAAACACCCAAAACTCAAACACTTTTCTAGAGAGAGACCTGAGGTGCGATCAGCTTGTTCTTCGTGGTTTGGAGTGTCTGGAGAGGGAGAAAACACTTGTTTTGCATCATCGAAGCTAGGCAAGGTATGTGTGACTATTGTTCATCTGCATTTGGGTCTGTTCTTGATTTAGGGTTTCAGATTTTGTTCAAATGTGAACTTACTGTGTGAAAGTCTAAATTTGTACTTCCCAGGAATTGTGTTATGTTGATATGTCTTCATCAAGTGGTAATTTCTCGAGTTCATGTGGACATATGTGCAATTAGCAGACTTGTGTTTTGAGAACAAGTTTGAGTTTGTACAATTTTGGGAGGAGGTTCTTGGGTTGTAGCCGTTATAAGGTTGGTCCTAAGTGTCCTTTCTTTGTTTGGATTGATAACCCAACCTGTCCTCGTGGGAATGAAACTGCACCTTTGGCTCTAGAGAAAATGTCTAGGCTTCAGAGTGCTCTCCAACTTGCCAATGAGAGGGAAAGGATAGCTCTGGAAATGGCAGAAGAAGCTAGGCAAATGGCAGAAAAGGCTCTTGAAGAGGAAGCCAAAGCGAAGGAGTGGGAGAGAAAGGCTCAAGCTGTCTGTGCAAAAGCTAAGGATGCTGAAGAGAAGCAAAGAATGTGGAAGCCTGCATGCATTTTGTCATAGGTCTTTTTTGTTATTGTTATGTTTTTGTGTTTTGGCTCAATTGAGTTCTCTGGAGTGAAGAGACCTAGATTGTTGCCCTGAAGTAGTTAATTGGTTAGTAGAGATAGTTATGGCAATGGTGTTAATGAATTTACATTGTAATAGCACTAGCCTACTGATGTAATGTTTTGATGTGTCAATGAATGAAGAATTGGTCAATTATTGAGTATTTTGTGCATATCATAACAACCATTCAATGGAAGAAATATTGGTCATGCCACTAGTCTGTGGGCATATAATGAAAGAAGTATTGGTCAATTATCAATGACCTATGCATACCATAACAACCATTCCATAATAAAAACTTCTATACACTATATTGGAAAAATATACTTGGACACAATTTATAGTAGCAATAAATAAACTTCCATATAATTTGGTTGTGCATACCATAACAACCATTCCACAATAAAAACTTCTATACACTATATTGGAAAAATATACTTGGACACAATCTGTAGTAGCAATAAATAAACTTTCATATAATCTAGTTTGGACAAATATTGTTCCATACAAACTGTAATACCACAACTTCCATATAACAACCTGGAGTGTATTGTACCTTAATTACAAAAAAGCACATTCCAAGGCCAACTACATATATATATATACACACACACATCTATACACATACATATAATTGATAATTACAAAAGGCCAACAGTAGTCTTCACAAAAAAACAAAAAGGCCCACATGTTCCCACTAGCTTTACTCCCAATGCTGGCATGCGTACCCACTAGCTTCATTCATTTCTTGCCTTTACTCTTTCCTCTTTCCACCCACTAAATTCATTTTTGGTGGCCTTTGTGTAGCAAGCTGTCCTCTAGTCCTCACACCACCAGTGCTCCTATTTGCATGTGAAGGCTACAAAATAAAAAATAGATCCACTTGTTAAAAAATATCCCAATCTACACAACCATCCAGGAAAGAGAAAGAGGTTACTTAACTAAGTTACCTGTGAAGAACTTGGTAAGGTATCCCAGGTCTCCCTAGATGTGTGAAACTCTGGTTATGAGGAAGAGAACCATCCTGCTCTCCTGTGAAACGGCCTAGGTTGATTTCCTTGCTGTGAGGATGAAGGCTGAGTGGCAGACATCATGTTGTAGGTCTGGGTAGGCTGCTAGGATGGTGGCTGGGGTGCAGGCTGAGGTGCAGGCACCCCTCCCCTTGCCTGCAACAAAACCCAGTTTCAATACAGTGTTTATTGTAAGTTTAAAAACAAGTTTTTTTTTTTTTTTTTTTTTTGCCATTTAAATCCTAATTACTTACAGCTTTTTCTCTTTGAAATCTCTGTCTCCTCTGCCATGGTGTCTCCCCAGTGATGCCAGCCTTGCACCCTCTTGAGTTATGCCATTCCTTTTTGCATTTCCCATATCTTACAGGTCTGTTCAGCCTACTTGCTTTGTAAGGGTTCCTAGGCTCATTAGAAGCCCTCTTTCTTTGCTTGGGTGGCCTGCCTGGTGGTTTGTATATGTGAGGTGCCAGGGGAGCAGGCTGTACAGTCTCAGCCCTTTCTGACTGGCCAAGCATGGGAGGAAGTACCTCCTTGCATATCTCCATGTAAGTTTCTTTGAAGTAGCATGGGTGGGTATAGTCTTCTGGTGTCTCAATGTTTGTATAAATGGCTGTTATGGCATGTTTGCAGGGAATACCATTTAAATCCCAAGACCTACAACTGCATGTCTTCTTCACCAAATCAACTACATGCCTCTCATACTGACTGCCTACCTCATAAAGGAAACTGCCAGCTGGGGTAGCACTAAATGACTTACTTTCAACCTTCAATTTCTCCAACCTATCATGTATGCTTGGACACAACTTTCCAGCATACTTCTGTATCCCTTCCCTTTTTGTGTAAAACCTAGTCATAAGTCTAACCCTAATCCACTCCAACATTGCTAAGATAGGCTTGTCTCTAGACTTCAATATCATTGCATTAAAAGACTCACTCAAATTATTTACCAAACAATCTGTTAAGGCCTTAGGAGTGAAGTGTGACCTTGTCCACTGTGCAGGTGCAATGTTTGCAAGATACTCATATGCCTTTTCATCCAAATCCCTTATGTACTGCATGCATCTCTCAAACTCCCTTACTGTTGTGGCAGTAGCACATCTCCACAATGCATCCTTCAGCTCCAATCCCTTGTGATTAACTTTGAAATTGTTGTAGATGTGTTTCACACAGTATCTATGCACCACAGTAGGGAATAGTGTCTCTATTGCAGGTATAAGCCCCTGCAAATAAGCAAACAAACAAACAAAACAAGTTAGTTTAGCAAACAAAGTAAACTATTCAAGTGTAACTGAATAAAACAAAACTTGTATACCTTTTGCCTATCAGAAATGAAGACCAACTGAAGCTCCTCTGGCCTCCCTATATCATCGGCAAAAATTTCCAAAAACCATATCCAAGACTCCCTGGTTTCTTGTTCCACAACAGCCATGGCTACTGGAAAAATGTTGTCATTTGCATCCTTGGCAGTGGCAGATAAGATTTGGCCACCAAATCTGTGCTTTATGTGACAACCATCTAAACCTATAAATGGCCTGCATCCACCTAAAAATCCTACCTTCTGAGCATTGAACCTAACATACATCCTCTTAAATTTTGGCTGGGAAGTCTCATTAGCCATTTCTGTCTGCAGTATAACCCTACTCCTCTTGTCTACAGTGGTTATCTTTTGTGCATAGTCCTTAAGGACACCATATTGCAGTTGTTTATCTCCATTTATCAAATCCTTTGCCTTTCTCTTTGACCTATACACTTGGTTTACACTTAGGTCAACAGATAAATTTTGCATCACATGGCTGTGTACACCACTCACCTCCCAATTTGGATTTTTGCTAAAATCCTCAATGAACCTCTTAGCAACATAAGCTAATATTGCTTGGCTGTTTTTAAAAGACTTGGGGCAAGTATAGTCATCAGTCAAGGTCTTAATTTGAAATGTTAGCTCTCCACTTATTTGAGATACATAACATCTCCACCCACACCCATTCTTGCAGTGAACTGATATCTTGGTCCTCTCATTAAGCTTGAATTTGATGTCAATAGGTTTTTTGATTGCATACTCCCTCAAAGCAGCTCTGAACACCTTTGCATTAGGGAACTTCATCTCCTTCAGTACAACATTTCTCATGTCACTCTTAGCATTAAACTCTACTTGCTCAGGTACCTGCTCATCATCAGACCCATCCATGCTTACCAGGTCATCCTCAAGGGTTGGCTCAGCCCACTCAGGGTTTGCATGGAATGCATTGCTTGATTCTGGGGTTGCGTGGGGTGCATTGCTTGATTCTGGGGCTGTATTGGGAGCAGAACCTTGTGGAGCTGAGTTTTGAGCAGCAAATATATCATCACCAAAGTCATCCCCCTCTAGGCCTTCATTTAGCCAATCATCATCATCATCATCATCATCATCTCCTTCAACATCCTGTTCTTCATCTCTTGCATCAATCTCAACATCCTCAACATCTTCTTCATCATCATTCTCATCATCTTCATCATAATCACTATACAAATCTATTTCAACCCTTGCTGCATAACCACCTAAACCACCTACATCACCACCTACACCATCTGCCACTCCCCCTCCATCACCACCTACACCACCATCTGTCACTCCCCCTCCATCAGGATACTCAACTGCCAGTGGCTCCACATCTATGTCAATATAGATTATGATTTTTTCAGCAGGCCATGCCCTATGAAGGGTAGTCATGTTTAGGACATCTGCATATGTTTCTATGTCTCTTAAATCATGCTATAGATTACCTTCAGGAAGTAAATACTTATATCAACTGTGTTCTTTAGGAGCACCAACTAGATGGCATAAATCCCAAATTTCAAAGTAACTCAACTTGTCAGGGTTAATCTCTGTTAGTAAACGTACAGACCCACCCACATATTGTATGGTTGGCTCCTCCACAAAACATCCCCCAACATGAATTTCAATGTCAAATGTGAAGTCAACCATCTGCAATTAAAATAAGTAGTTTATTTACACACTGACATGCAGAAAATGACAAGAAGCCAAAAGAGACAACAACACACGGACAAAGGACCACATAAAGCACATGCAAAACCAGATTCCCAACAAATTCATAGGGACCACACTACCCACAGTTCACAAACAAGTGCAATCATTGACAAATAAACTTGATTCTTTCAGGTATATGCATTATATAAACAACCATAGTAGTACATTAGCAACATCCTAAGCGATTCTGCATATAAATAGCAAAATGCACATTTAACATTAAAAAAAATTTTTAATGTGCAGATGAACAGCAAAACCTAACTACGTGGGTGGGTCACGATAAAAAAATGACATCAAGAACCCAAATGTAGATGAACAGCAGTCACACATACCTTGCCTAGCTTCGATGATGCAAAACAAGTGTTTTCTCCCTCTCCAAACACTCCAAACCACAAAGAACAAGCCTGATCGCACCTTGGGTCTCTCTCTTGAAAAGTGTTTGAGTTTTGGGTGTTTTGATTCGCGTTATGTTCAGTTTTGGGGTTAAAAGGTGTTTTTGTAACGGCTGAGACCGAGGTAGGTTACGGAGAGTGACGGAAACACACCTTAGGTGGGTTAAGTGATACTTTTCAAACCACGGGTAGGCAAAGTGATTTTCGCCTAAACCACAAGTGGGTTATGTGTAATTATCCCTTTCTTGAATAAAGACAGATTTAATTTCTTAACAGACAGAGTTAATCATAAGTCTCTGATAGATTTTCCCCAGATTATTATAGTAGTTGATGAAAGACTTTATGGAGAAGCTTTACTTCACATATTCTCACAAAATGAGATATATAGTAATACATACAAAACAAATAGAATCATAACAGATTTTATAAATTTTTTGGATTTTAGCCCCTCTAACATTGAAAGACTTCATCATGATTACTCTTATACCAATACTCGACATGAGCACAAAGGTGTACAGGAAAAAGTTTGTTTTATTATATATATTTTTCATATAAAATACTTCAAAAGAATTTCACAAAAAAACATTGGCAAAAGAATTTTAAAAATAAATTTTAAAGAAGCTTTGCAAGAAAATATTTATTCCAGACATAATCCTTTTCCCAAAACCCAATTGCAGATTACTATGAATAACAAAAGATCCTCTCCGACAGACAAGGGCAAGGCACCAGCGGTGCAACCCAAAGGTATCCAAAAGCCTTCAGTAAAAATTTCGAATAGGCATGAAGGCGTCTCAATAGAGACAATATCCCTTCAGGATACGCTGCTAGCAGAGACAATGTATTCATGTGGTGAAAAAAGTGTAATTTTACAAAAAGTGTTCTGCACTGACCTCATGTTTCAGGACGGAGAATTCATAGACCTTCCTCTTCATATTAAAATACTTCTTGATAATTTACAAGTAGTCTTCACCCTCAGATAGAAACCTTTATTCCAAAACACCCTTAAGGCTTTGGAATTACATCTTGTTAGCACCAGTGCATTCATTGAAGCATCTGGTTATCAACTCCTTGGCAAGGAGGAAGGAGATTCAAGCTTCACAATGACAGAATCACAGTCTCCAAAAAGCTATCTGATAGGCCACAAACTGAATGACCCCTTGTGATAGAAATTAATTAATTAATTAATTAATAATACAAATGCATGGTAGCACAAACAAATCACCAATAAACTAAATATGCAGTGAAAAATAAATAACATAGTGATTTGTTTACGAATGGGGAAAACCTAACGGCAAAAACCCCACCGGGTGATTTTCAGGTCACCACTCCCGAAACTCCACTATTATGACAACAAGCGGTTATAAGTAAAGGAATCCAAGTAACTTACCAACCTATAGTTGAACCTTTACCCCAATACCCAATTGGACTTGTTCTGTAGTGACAGTTCCCCTTTCGATGCACGGCTCCCAAGTACGTGACTAACCAATCTGATGTACGGATCCCAATACGCGAGTTACTCCTTTGCACGAATCTCAGTACGTGACTAACTCCATAGCAACCCTTTGATTGTTGTAGTTGATTTGCAATAGCTTCACATGGAAACACCAATAAGATCTTCAATGTTGGTGCAAGAGACTTTGCTTGGTTATAGAACCCAAAGGCATACAAGAAACGCAGCAAGAACTCTTTCTTCTGTAGGAGGAGGCTTAGGGTTTCAAAAAGAAAACCTTATGAAGCTCTCTAGGGTTAGGTTTTTCTTTTTCCCACCTCTTTTAAATAGGAGCTTAATGGGCTCTCCTATTTCAAATAGGTTTACACAAACCTTGGGTTTTCCTAGTCCAATAAGAATTATACAAACCCATAAACAAATAGCCTTTTAGAATAAAAACATTGCTAGCTATAATCTGAAAACCCGTAAGCTGAATCGATCGAGGCATTTGTCAAGCTTTAATGAATCTCGACAGATTGAGCTTCTGTCAAGGAGGTATCGAGACCTGTAGATTGCACTTTTCTTGAACAGTTCTTGAGTAGTCTTCAGTCTTCAATTTAACCACTTGTAATGATCATCTTGAACCTACTTAGATTTACTCAAATATAAGTAAAGTGCGTTTTGTCAAAGGATATGCCAATTACATAAAAATATGTCCCTAACACTATCTTATTGGAACAAGCTTTTCAAAGCTTCACCCTAAGATTCAGCAAAATACGAGACTTGCCATTAGAACTTTACTTCCTGAAATCCAACAGAAAATATTAACTCATAAAGCCCTAACAAGTTCTTATGACAGATGGATGTATCTTTTTAAAGTTTTAGTCTCTACAACATTTATCAGAATGGAAGATATGACAAACAACATTTGGCTATCTCATAAAGCTACATGGTATGAAAGTTTTGGAGAAGCAAACAGAGTTTATGAAGGAACTTTTGACAAATACACTCCCTATCCGGGATTACTTATCAACACGGAGACAGAAGATCCAGCAATTTGTGATCCTTTATGGTTATCTGAAACGCTAGAAGCAAGGTTTATTAGCAAAATAATCATAACTTCTGGAATTCAGATTAGTTTATTTCCCAAAGTCATCCAAGAAGTAGCTGCACAAATTGGATGACTTAATTATATGAAGATCACTATTTGGAGCACTCTTCCAACTTGGGATACTAGCTATTATATGGAAGCTTAGCCAGTACACATTTTGGCTTTTATCCATGATTGGGGTTGTATCCTTGAATACAACTGGTATACAGGAGATACTTATTTATCACTTGAAGATCCAAATGCTCTGGCTCAAGAATGGTCTAATTTCATGAGTAATAAGATTTATGAAGTATAGAAAGAATTAGACAGAAGGTTCCACTTATATAGCTACATCAACAGGATAGCTGTGTATGCTCCAAGACCTTCAGCAAGAAGGCTTTTTGGGAAAAGAAAGATTACTAAGGATCCCAAACTAATGACAATAAAGGATTGTGTTCCTATTTATGTTCCTATTTCATACTATGTTCTATGTAGTAATTATGAAGTGATTCACGAGCATGAGTAGTATGAGGATAACTCTGATCCGCTAGATTATGATAACTACGCGGATACAGATTGATAGACAGACAAATATATCAAGAAAGACAAAATGCTCTCCCAAACAGACAATGGCAACAGAACACTATTTACTAGTGACAGATTACTATTCACTAGCAACAGATCACTATTCACCAGCATGCTTGAATAGCTTTTAGACAGACCCAAGAAAGTCTAGACAAAAATGGACAGATGTTTAAAGTACAGACAGATATTTAAAGTTACTACTATTTACTAGTATGCATCTCCTGACAGATTCCAGACAGACTAATATTCATGAATAGTAAAACTTTTACTACATATTTCCACCAACAGATTAACTTGAGTTAACTAACTCAGGTTAGTTTTGAAGACTTACCATGGTTTATTTCATCTATAAAAGGATAGACTCCGATGACAGAAGACAGGTCCCAGTTTTGAGGTCAAGTTTTAAGGTCCATTTCCAAAGTCCAATTTTAAGGTTCAATTCTCAGGTTCAAAGCTTAGGACCAAGATAGCTCTCCCTCTCCCTCAGAAAGACTTTTATAATCCTTCCTCTCTTGTAATCTTGTAACCCTTCCCTTCTAGACAAATATAATCTTGTAACCCGTTACAGATTTTACTTTGTAATCTTGTAACTCTTCAAACAGTGTTTTATTTTCAAAGCTTGTATCAAAGACAATTTGTTTTCAAGTTTAATCAAAGACAGAAGTTTTATTTAAGATTTCACTAGTTTCTGTTTCCATATTCCATACTCTGTTTTAACTTATTTGGAATATATCTATTTTGTTATTTTCTTCTTTATCATCTATTTTATTATTGTTTATGCTTCCATATTACTGCTGTGCTCTCTCCTGAGTAGATTTTTGTCAACAATGATTTATCATACTTTTTATTTTGACAAGGCGTGATATATAGTTATATACTTTGCGTAAAGGATAAAAAGAAAAACCATCAATAGTCACTTATTGCTTATGTCATGTGTACAAAGTTAAGTTAATGGCAGTTTGATATTTAACTTTCAACTTTTAACTATTTATTATAAAAAATAAAAAATAAATGAAAAGAAAAAACCCAAAAACAAAGCACTAAATGTCAAATGACTAGACAAGTCATTCATTTACCTTTCTTACCTTCATAGCAATTTTCACACCCACTGACTAATAGACATGTACTTTTTTTTTCCTTAAATCTATAACCACAGGTGGTAGCTTCAAATCAAATTCAAACTCCTTTTTAAAACTGACCCTCTAAACTTTTTTCAGATTTCATTTCAATCCTTTAACTTTACTTTAGTCCATTTTAATTGAATAAACTTAAAAGTTAAAAGACTGAATTGAACAAAACCAAAAATAGAGAACTAAAATAAAATTCAAAGAAATTTAAAGAGTCAATTTTACATTTTACCCTAAATTTTACTTTCCACACTTCTTCGGTAATGCAACATCGCTCCCTCTCAAATCTCAAGTCTCCCTCTTTCTCAAGATAAGTTTTTGATAGTCTTGAAATTTTATTCCAGTTAAAGCTCATAGCACAAATTTCTTATACATATCATCCAATAAAAACATTTCTCATATTTTATTTCCGCCCAGAAATCTGAAAAGTTTTCCCAATTTTACTTCAGTGCAAATCTAAAAAGTTCTTCCCATTTTATATCAGTTTTTCTTCTTATTGGGCAAGATACAGTGACTAACCTATATGGCATCTTTTTTTTTTTTTTAATATTTCTTTTTTTAAGAAAACGGAAGTGGAAAGACTATAACCCAAACGACATCTTTTTTTTAACCCATATGACACACGTTAACATCTTTTTTAATTTAGAATTTTTTTGGTAAGACAATTATGATATTTATAACAAAAAAATAAAAATTATATAGAGACTAATAATTGTATGCCTTTAGGGCATATATCACAAATTTTCAAAAAGCATTGTTGTTCACAACCCCAAAGGGCATCCACACAAGCTAAAAAGATTCAACTGCAGTCGCAAGATTATCCATAAATCCCAAATATAAGTCACACATAAGCTTTTTTTTTTTTTTTTGAGAAGCCACCCCAGAAATAGGGGGAGGAATATAGTAAGGGAGATCAGAAAGGTATAAAGGAGCAATATCAGAGGGTAAGTCCTCCATCCAAACATGAAAATGCGAAAACTTACAAGCTGATCTTGCTAAACTATGAGTTATTCTATTACCTTGCCTACGAGTATGATAAAAAGAGAAATTCTGAAAAGCGTAGGTAAGGAGATTGATGTCCCTTATGATGTGCCCAAAGCTTGAGGAATTGAAACCGCCTAAGGATAAGGCTTTTATAATCGTTTCCGAGTCCCCTTCAAAAATCACCTGATCTAGATTTAGTTCTTTCGCAAAACCAATGGAGCTTACTAGGCAGAATCAAGAGATGATGTAGTTTCTGCAACAGGAAAGTAAAACCGCCTTGAGACCAATAGGGACGATGAGGGGGACAGTCACAGGAGGCGACCTAGCACCCTAGAAGATGCGAGCTCAGATCTTCTCAGGGAGATGAGAAAGGAGATGGACGAACTGAGAAACGCCATTAAGGGAAAAACATATCAAAGTCTGGATAGAATGGTAAGAAAGACGGACTCACCTTTCAACTTAGCTGTCCAGGAATGCCCGATGCCTTCCAAGTTTCGTCTACCTCAGCTCATCCCCTTTGACGGATTGAAGGATCCACTAGATCACCTCAACACTTTCAAAACAACTCTGGGTCTCCAGCAGCCCCCTGATTTCCTACCACCCTCAAGGGGGCAGCCCGGGAATGATTCATCAAACTACCAATGTCCTCTATTGACAACTTTGAGCAGCTGGGCAGAGCCTTCGCTCGTCACTTTGTTGGCGGGCAACGCCCCAAAAGACACGACGGCCATTTGCTCACCATCAAGCAAGGAGAGAAAGAAACCTTGAGGTCCTATGTAACACGTTTCACCTGAGGAACTTTGGAAGTGGACGAAGTAAACGACAAAGTACAACTAACGGCCTTCAAGGCTGGGTTAAAGTTTAGGGACTTCGTGGTCTCCTTAGCAAACCCCCCCCCCCCAAGACAATGGCAGAGGCGCTTTTGAAGGCACAGAAGTACATGAATGCTGAGGACGCCTTGGCAGCCATAGATGGGATACAGAAACCCAAGGAAAAGAAGAAAGAAAAAGAAGACGACCGAAGAGGACAAAAAAAGGATCAAGCGGACCGGCAGAATGCTGAAGGAAATAGATGCAGGGATGACAAAAACCCTCGTCCAATAAAGTTCACGCCTTTAGTGATGCCCGTTGACCAGATCTTGATGGAGATTAAGGACGAGAAATACCTCAAATGGCCCAGGCCATTACACTCGTCACCCAATGTGTGCGACAAGAGGAAATACTGCTGCTTTCACAAAGATCATGGGTATTACATAAAGGATTGCCGAGACTTGAAGGAGCAAATAGAAGAACTTATACGGAAAGGGAAATTACACAAGTACGTGAAAAGGGGAGATTCTAGCAGGTATAGGGACGACAACAAGGATCAACACAAAGTTTCTCAGAGAGATGAGGATCACTACCACCTCGTCCACAAAGTGCAATAGGGGAAATAAAAACCATCATAGGAGGGCTGTCCACGGGAGGGTCGTTCAAGTCCCTCAAGAAATCATATCAAAGACAGGTGAACAGTGTCCATAGCCTGCCTCCTCTGAAGCAAAGACGGATGGACCAAGACATGTATTTTTCAGAAGAAGATGCCAAAGGGGTAAAGCAGCCTCATGATGACCCGTTGGTCATTATGATCATGATTGAAGGATTCAACACCAGAAGGGTTCTGGTTGACAACGGGAGCTCGGTAAACATTATTTACCTTTCTGCATTCTAGCAGTTAAAAGTGGACCTAAAGAGACTTCGTCCTTTCGAGTCCCCCCTCGTTAGTTTCAATGGAGATAAGGTGTATACCCGGGGAAAAGTGACACTAACGGTCACGGCCGGCTTGCACCCCCTCCAGGTAACAAACAAGCATAACTTTTTGGTAGTAGACTCACCCTCGTCCTACAATGTGATTATAGGACGGCCTACCCTCAATCGTTGGAAGGCAACCACTTCCACCTACTGCTCGAAAGTGAAATTCCCAACAGACCAATGGGTTCGTGAGATAAGAAGAGACCAGGTGCTAGCGGGGGAGTGTTATTAGCCAGTCCTAGCCTCAAAGGAGAACCACACGTGGATAATTGAAGACAAGACGCAAGAAATCGTTGAGAAGCTGGAAACGATAGAGTTGGTTGAAGGAGATCCTACAAAGACGACTCAAATAGGGACGAGCCTAAATCCCTAGACAAAGAAAGAGATCGTTGGCTTCCTAAAAGACAATCTAGACATTTTCACTTGGAGCCACGAAGATATGCTGGGCATACCACCCAACATCATTCAACATCGTTTAAAAGTAGACCTCGGGGAGAAACCCGTCCAACAAAAGAGGAGAGTTTTTGCCCCTGAATGGAATAAAGCTGTTATGGACGAATTGAACAAACTGCTCGCTGCTAACTTCATCAGGGAAGTCTATTATCCCGAGTGGTTGGCCAACGTCGTCATGGTCAAAAAAGCGAACGGGAAGTGGAGAATGTGTGTTGACTTCACTGATTTAAACAACGCCTGCCTGAAGTACAGCTTTCCCTTACCCAGAATCGACCAGTTGGTAGACTCGACTGCTGGGCACAAGCTTCTTACCTTCATGGACGCATTTTCTGGGTATAACCAGATACAAATGGCCGAGGAAGATTAAGAAAAGACAACTTTCATCACCAGCCAAGAATTCTACTGCTATAGGGTCATGCCTTTTGGTTTGAAGAACACAGGAGCCACATATCAGAGATTGGTAAATCAGATGTTCAGTAAGCAGATTGGGAGGAACGTAGAAGTGTTCGTCGATGATATGCTTGTCAAGAGTAAAGAAGAAGAGAGTCACTTGGACGATCTCAGGGAGACATTCAACACGCTCAGACAGTACAGCATAAAGCTAAACCCGTCCAAATGTGCCTTTGGAGTCTCCTCAGGGAAATTCCTTGGGTTCATGGTGTCACAAAGGGTGATAGAGGCAAACCCTAAGAAAGTGAGGGCTATCCTCGAGATGTCTTCTACAAAGGTGGTAAAAAAAGTGCAATCCCTTACAGGAAGAGTAGCTACCCTTAATCGGTTCGTCTCAAAGGTGACAGACAAATGTCTTCCCTTCTTCAAGACCCTAAAAAAGGCCTTCGTCTAGACGGAGGAATTTCAGACAGCATTCCAGGAGTTAAAACACTACCTGAGCAATCCCCCACTCTTGAGTCCGTCCAAGGAAGGAGATGATTTATTCCTCTACCTGGCAGTATTTGTAAATGCAGTCAACGCAGCCTTGATTAGGGAAGAAAACAGGATATAACTTTCGGTGTAATGCATTAGTCAGGCTTTTCAGGGAGCTGAAGCTCGATACTCGAAGATAGAGAAGATTAATTTTGCTCTAATAGTGGCCTCAAGAAAACTTCGGCCATACTTTCAAGCTAACCCAATCATGGTAATGACGGACCAACCCATAAAAAAAGTGATGAAAAAACCTGAAGCCGCAGGACGAATGGTATAGTGGGCTATTAAGCTCAGTGAGTTTGATACGCCCTCGGAAGGCCATAAAGGCACAGGCACTGATAGACTTCATAGCAGAATTCACCGATCCCGAGCATGAAGAGAACCACGAAGAGCTTTGGACGATTCATACGGATGTCTCGTCCACCCAAAAGGGAGGTGGAGTAGGCGTCGTCATCATTTCCTCGTAGGAAAATGTTTTGAAGTATGGTGTCCAGCTCAAATTCCCTGTAACCAATAACGAAGAAGAGTACAAGGCTATATTGACGGGGGTAAGAATAGCCAGGGCACTCAGAGCTAAAAACATTTCACTGAGGAGTGATTCATAGCTCGTTGTAAGGCAGGTCAGAAGAGATTTTGAAGCAAAGGAAACGATAATGCAGAAATACCTAAAGTTAACAAACCAGTTGGTAAGCAACTTTGATCATGCAGAGTTTGTTCAAATCCCACGAAGCCAGAATTTTGAAGCTGACGAAGTAGCACGGAGTGCATCCGCAGACGATTAATCAAGGGTAAATGACTGGAGGCTGGAAGAACAAAACTTCCCTAGCATCGAAGAATTTCAAACCTTCGTTGTGCACACTCGCTCAGGGTGGATGAGTCCTATTCTGTCTTACCTTAAAGACGGACGGTTACCATCGAACCTCGAAGAAGCCAAGAAGATCAAGAAGCGAGCTGTCAGATTCACCATACTCAATGACAAGCTCTACAAAATGGGCTTTTCCCAACCTTACTTGAGGTACGTTGAACTGGAGGAAGCTAAATATGTTCTGGAAGAAGTGCACAGGGGAATTTGCGGTGACCACATAGGAGTAAAATCCCTCATCCAAAAGATCATAAGGGCAGGTTATTTCTCGCCCACAATGCAGAAAGACGCAATGGATTTCGTCAAAGGATGTGACCGTTGCCAGAGGTATGGAAATGTTCAACGGGTCCCCGGGGAAAAGATGACGACCATTTCCTCACCTTGGCCATTCGCACAATGGGGAATTGACATTATAGGCCCCTTACCACAGGGAAAGAGACAGATGAGGTTTTTACTTGTCGCGATAGACTACTTCACGAAATGGGTCGAACTGGAAGCACTAGCAACGATCACAGAAGCAAAGGTACAAAATTTTGTTTGAAAAAATATTGTTTGTAGGTTCGGGATACCATGGACGATCATTTCAGAAAATGGTCGCCAATTCGACAACCACGGATTCAGGTCTTTTTACGCAAACCTAGGCATCAAGAACAAGTATTCGTCACCAGGACATCCTCAGGCCAATGGACAGATGGAAGTAACAAACTGAACCTTGCTAAAGATCATCAAGACCCGGTTAGTGGGGGCAAAAGGAGTATAGCCCAAGGAATTACCAAGCATCCTATGGGCCTACAGAACTACAGCTCGAACGCCAACAGGAGAGACACCCTTCAATCTAACTTACGGAACAGAAGAAATCATCCCGGTTGAAGTAGGACTCACCAACCTCAAAACGGAGTTCTTCGACGAACAGAGTAATGACAACCAATTAAAACTAAACTTGGATTGTCTGGACGAAGTCAGAGACCGAGCCTCCTAAAGAATGACTAAGTACCAGCTAAAGATGGCTGAATACTACAATCAAAGGGTAAAGCTGAAATGGTTCAACATTGGGGATCTCGTCCTTCGAAAAATTACTACTGCAACAAAAGACCCGACACAAGGCAAACTAGGGCCAACCTAGGAAGGACCGTACAAAGTCGTCCACTATTCTCGTCAAGGAAGCTACCACCTAGAGGATCTGGACGGAAACATGCTACCTCGCCCTTGGAATGTGGAACATCTAAAGAGGTATTATGGACAGGAATTGTAATCCAATTGCATGCATGATCTCATATTTTTTAATCAAATAAACGTATTATTCAGCGACCCATGTATTCTGGTTATCTTTCTCTTTTCTCAAACTGTGAACACCACCCAGAAGCAGAGACCTCATCCAAAGAAAAAAAAAATGAGACGATAAGATTCCTTAAGTGGATGTACATCGTCCAAAGAAAAAAATGAGACGATAAGATTCCTTAGGTGGATGAACATCGTCCAAAGAAAAAAAATGAGACGATAAGATTCCTTAGGTGGATGAACATCGTCCAAAGAAAAAAAAGAGACGATAAGATTCCTTAAGTGGATGTACATCGTCCAAAGAAAAAATAAGACAATAAGATTCCTGAAGTGGATGTACATCGTCCAAAGAAAAAAATGAGATGATAAGATTTCTTAAGTGGATGTAGATCGTCCAAAGAAAAAAATGAGACGATAAGATTCCTTAAGTAGATGTACATCGTCCAAAGAAAAAATAAGACGATAAGATTCCTTAAGTAGATGTACCTCGTCCAAAAGATCCCTTAAGTGGATGTACGTCATCCTAATCAAAGGCAATAAGACTCCCTTAAAGGATGTATTCTACCCAAGTTAAAGATAAAATTTCTCATGAACGTCGTCCAAATAAAGGACGACCAAGTCCATGTTTGGACAAATTTCTATAAGTCCCTAAAAGGACGAAGATAAGCAAAAATGCCAACAAAAATTTTTAAGTTCATAAAGGGACAAAAGGTACACTCTGAATAAAACAATAGTCAACAAGAAGTGCATGCAAGACATACATACCAACCAGATGAATAAAGATGAAGGCATTAACATATTATAAAACTGTTCAAAAAAGCCCCAAAACAAGGGGACCATCCATATATGAGGTGTCCAGTGGCCTTAAAACATACAAGGCATTTTTCAACAAAAAAAAAAAAAGAGAGAAATTTCTTATTCAAGGGACAGCAGATTCAAGTTGGTGGAGCATTGTCATCATCCTTATCAGCCTGAGAAGGGTCCGCACTAGTAGACGCTGCAGTCTGAGTTGCCAGGGCCACTTCGTCCTCTTCGATTTCCTTATCAACAGCCTTAAAATCTAACTCCTCCAGATCTATCCCTAGGTCGTGCTTAATCTGATACCTCCTCAGTAGTTCAAAACCTTTAAAATACCATTGAAATAGAATGGTATTATACTCATCGGTGGTTTGCAAAGCAAGGACGGCCTTAGCAACGACAACCTTGATCCTCTGACTAGCTGAGGCAAAAAGCACATCCTTCTGCTTTACCAGCTGTTTCTCGGAATCCAGCTGCTCAGTCAAAACCTTGATTTGCTCCTTAGAAATGTTGTTGGCATCCATAGTAGCAATCAAGTCTTTCCGCAATCCCGAAGCCTCAGCCTCTAACGCCTCCACTTTTGAATTAGCCACGACGGCCTTCTCCTCGTTTGCCAGATACTGGGTGGTGATGTGCATGGTTTCCCCCAATACCTGACAACAAAAGTTTTTATTGCGGCCAGAGTTAGCAGAGGCAGTTAAAATCTTAAGGATGAAGCAGAAAGGGACAAAATTAGGAAGATTACCTGCACGAGTTTGTGAACGTGATGGCTCACCATCTCGTGGGAAGGCACACTTGAAATCTCTTTCATCTCCCCAGGAGTAAGGAGCTCATTTGCACGGTCCATAGCTACTTCAGTGTCTTCCCAAACACTGAAGACAACCTTTTCTTTCCCCTTATCTCTCGTCTTTCACTTTTTTGAAGGACGGACAACTTCTTCGATTGAAACACTAGGAGAAGCTGCCTGACCTCCATCCAGATCCGGGGCAGGAGTGGACGAAACTCTCTCCACCGTCTCTTTTTCCTTTTCCTTGTCAGTGATTCTTAAACTTCTTTGCCCGATGGTGGAAAGGGGTTCGTTCTTCTTCCCCTTAATCTTAGCATACATATCCTTGTTGAATTTTGTCGTCATCTCTGCACTAGGAAGAGAAAAATTAATCCCAAGAAAAAGAAGAAGAGATGATATTACATAAAATAACTCACGTTTCCTCTGTTCCCGGTCAATTGCACAGAAGGCGTAATCTGAAGGCTCTAACCCCAAAAAATGACGAGCTAAAGTGCGTGGATCACCTAGCTCGTCAAAATCATCAATTGTACTCGCATACTTAATGGCCTCTTGAACCCTCTCCTTGAACTTATCTTCGAGCTCAGGACACTCTTTCACTACAAGATAGAAAAATATGCAAGGTTAGAATGACGATCGATATGAACAGAAGGTTGAAATAGAAAAACATCTCATGGGAGGCAAACACACCAAGCTGAGGGGTTTCCCACCGGCGCAGCAACCTAGGGACGTCCCCCCAAAAGTCATCAGAAAGAGTCTCCCAACCATCAGCAGACACGAAGAAAAACCTAGACTTCCAATTACGGAAGGACGATGGAAGATCAACGACGAGGCGAGACTTTCTATTCCAAGGTACAAACTCGTAATACCCAAACTCCTTGGATTCTTTCAAATGGTAGAGATGGATGAACTCGTTAAGCGTGATCATATCCCCATCAGCTATGATCGTCCAAATCACCATGCAGCTTATGACGATTTTCCACGAATTCGGCATAAGCTACCTCGGAGCAAGGTACAAGTAATGAAGAAGCTCCATGATGAATGGATGGACGGGAAATCTAAGGCCACACAAAAACGCAGCCTCATAAAAGCAAACCTCTCCATGAGCAAAGGTACAAGCCTTCTCACCCTTCCTAGGAAGACGAGCCCTAGTCTAATCAGGGAATTGGAATCTGTCCCTAAATTTACTAAAAACCTCTATCTTCAAGGAACACTTTTCTTTAAGAGCATGGAAAGAACGAGGTGTAGCAGAAGCAGAAGGATGAGAAGACGAAGGTGCACCAGAAGGCCAGAAGTAGCCATGTCTACCCCTGCTCCAACCGTGCCTACATTAGAAGACGAACCCCTTTCTAGACCATCCGATCTCACCTTGGACCCCATATTTTTCCTCATTAAAATCCTCTCTAATGGATTTAAACCAAGCTAGGGATTCACGCAACAGTGGGTACAAGTCACCCAACACCAAACCTAGACCACTACCAACCACAACGAAATCCCCAATTTGTAGATATGGATCACTAGATGAAAACACACCTAATGTATCACTATGAGAATCTACCAATGCCCCTAAGCAAGCAAATAAGAAGGCGATGAAGGGTGAAGTGCGCCTAATTTCAGAAGAATCCACCATTAAAGAAGGCAACACAACCCAAAAAGGAAAATAGGAGCACAAGAAAAAGGAATACAAATACAACTCAAAAAGGGAAAGGAGTAAATAAAGGGCGTACCTGAAAATAAGGGAGGAAACTGAGAAGACTAAAAGCAAAATGCACAACCGGGAAGTCAGAAAAACCAATTACAGAAAGAAAGTGAAGAAATGAGAAGGGAAAAGCAAAGATTAAAAAATTTTACCTTGAAAAGTGCGGGAAATCTGAAAAGGCTTCACCAGAAACAAGACCCATCAACCAATCAGAAGGGGACATGTGGCCATGATGCGTGCCACGCCGCCACAGAGCAATCAATACGGGAGCAGAACCCCCAGCGCTCCAACCGCAAAAAAAAAAAAAAAAAAAAAAAAAAAAAAAAAAAAAAAGAATAAATATCATATTCCTTTGATCGTCCAAACTACGGACGACCTCGGAATAGGGGGGTAGCTGATGGTCTTGATTATATCCTCGTCTATAGGAAGACACAAAGACGAGGACAATTCTAAGAACCGTCCAACCAATGATCATCATTAGGCTAGGACAGACTCGTCCGTCCTTAATCATTGATGAAGCGTTACAAAGCAATGATGAATTTCCATATCGTTGGGGAGATAACCCACAATCAATGCTTTATGAAGGCGTTACTGATACGAGAATAAAATCACCATTAAGGCAGCACCAACGGCTAGAAGGAAGAGGAAAACACTTATATAAATACCGATCCATAAGGTCCAAGAAAAGGGTACACAGACACTCTAAATTCACAACGATTGACATTCTATTATTATTCTAGCCATTCTAACTTTGGCATCGGAGGCCCTGTGGCAGGCACCACACCAGTGACCACGCTCTTTCTTTTCACAACTTGCCTTATTGTAGGATCAGGATTAGCTGTGGACGACTCCCTTCTGGACGAACATTTCTATTGACGATTTGAGCATCATCAGTAAGTATCCCAAGTAGGTTTTTTTTTTTTTTTTTTTTTTTTTTTTTTTTTTTTTTTTTTGAAGAGGTATCCCAAGTAGTTTTCTTCCATTATATTAGTTACATAGCTATATGTCACATTGAAAGCTAGTTTAGTAGCAGTTGTTTTAATAATTTGTAATTTTCTTAAATGTCAAGTTTTTATTTCTTGTGTGTGATTGCAGTGATGGCTCAACAAAAAAAAAAAAAAAAAAAAAAAAAAAGATTGCAGTGATGGCACGACCACCAAGGAATCATAAAAAGAAAATTTTAGTTGTATTGCTGCATTAATTAGATTTACTATGTCAAATGTGGATGACGTTAGTGCACATGTGTGCAATAGTGATTCTTTCTAGGAATAGGAGAGTTGGAAGAATTGGAGGTTGGGGTGACCAAGGGCCTATTTGGTAGAGCATTTTAGTAATATGTTTTCAATTTTTAAACAATATTACACGTATTTCCACACACTTTTTTACCCACACGTATTTCAAAAAAATACAAACAACATTATTCAAACTCTTCTACCAAATGGGCCCCAAATATTAGAGAGAGCAAATGTGAGAGTTGTGAATATGAATCAAATGGTTGCCACTGGGCCTTGTAGCCTAGTGGCACCCGTTGTAAGCTTTTAGCTCGGGCGTTCTATCCCCCGCAATTACCCAGCAAAAAAAAAGAAGAAGAAAAGAATATGAATCAAATGGTTTGGATGGATGATACAGCATCCATAAACAATGTACAAATGGACAGTACAACATTACCTAGCCAAAAAAAAAAAAAAAAAAAAGGAATGGACAGGACAGCATTTAGAAAACTTTGTTACATGCTCCACATACATGAGGGTTTGAGGCCATCTAAGAATATGGAAATGGATGAGAAATGCAATTTAGAAAAGGAAGGAAAAAGTATCCTAATGAATATTGACATGGTAAGAAGGCAAAGATATTTTTGTAATTTAAAGAAGTCCTTATCCCCCCCCCCCCCCCAAAAAAAAAAAAAAAAAAAACCACTCCTAATGCATCAAACTTGAGACTTTAATGACATCTCATTAGAACATTGAAGAAGTTAGAAGAAGCAACCTTCTCTCTTTTTAGAAAATATTTGAACTTCTACATATTGCAATAATGTCTATCAATACTGTGGGGCCCGAAATCTAAGGTCCTAGCCCACTTTGTGTTAAGGGCCCAAAGCCCAGGCCGAGGAGCCCTATTGCCGAGGACGCGAGATGAAAGCTCCTTGAAGGCCCAAGGATGTGGCCGAGGACGATCTCACACTCAACACCTCACAAAACGCCTGAAGAAAAGGACAAACTCAGTACAAGAGCAGTATAAGGGAGAAAGCTGCCAACACCGTAATGTGGAGCCCTGCGTCTGACAAGCCCATACTGCAGACCTTGCTATTTAACTTTTCCCAACCACCCGCAACCACTCTGACGTATGGATTGATAGGACGAGTCATTACCCCAAAAAGAAAAACTGACACGTAGACGGGAGACGGGAAGTAAACACTGGTATAAAAGGGGAAAAGAGCCAGGAGAGGGGGGGGATAGAAAGAAACTGCAGAAAGAAGAATGGGAAGAATGTGATGCTCCTCGGACTAAGTCTGAGGAGTCAAACCCTTTAGGCTACATCGATGTAAAGCTTAGCTATTCAGGCCAAACCTACCTTTGTATGAGCTCCCATAAAATCAGGACCAGACCGTTGTCCGGCGATTAAGGGCAAGCCTTTCAAGCCCACTCTCTACAAATTATATTGTTTGGGCCCATTACACACGAACCCAATATCATTTTTGGGTCGTTAAAAATCGTGTCCCTACAATTGGCGCCGTCTGTAGGGAGGCTTATGCGTTGGCGCAGGTGGCGGTGGAGTCAAGTCTCTATCAAGCAAAGGTCCGCAAAGTTTCCTCCATTTCCAGCGACATGCAGTTGTTGCTCCGATATAAACTTCCGCTAGGGGCTACGCCTTGCAGTGCCGATGGCACGGGCACCTCTAGGGGCTTCCAACCTCAAGCTAACTCTCCCTACCTTAGTCGAGGGGCTAACCTTCGAAAAATAAATAAATAAATACAAAGAAAAATCCTCAGACTCAAGCCTATGGGGAAACTAACTACTTAAAAGAAAAAATACAAGTTTTGGACACAACCTGGACGTTACATGGCACTTAGAATCTACCCTCGGATCCTCAATACCAAGGGAACTGATGCGACTGTCATAGGGTCAGGTATTATCAAAAACACGGCCAATGTCCCTCACTACTCGGCAACCCTCTCGGATGGTTTATTTAGGGTTTATCGTTCTCAGGCAGTCGCCTTGCACACATTGCAGAGCACTCAGCTGTTACCTCGGTTAGTTTCATGAGCTTAATCTACTGTGAGTTAGCATTATTATACTTGATAAATGTCGATAAGTTCGAATTAATAGGATTCTGTTTCAAGGTTTCCTGCTCTAAGTATCATTAAAGGAAAATACACATGTAATATCCCATTCACAAAGTAGTTGTTGCAGAAAAGAAAAGTATTTGAGAGGAAGCAAATCCATTTCTTATTAAGACAAAGAAACAGTACAGCGTACAACGAAAGAGCTTAAATAAGCTCATACTGAAACTAACTACATAAGCGAAAAGAAAAGATACAAGGGAGTGAAGAAAAAGCCGAAGAAGAGGTGCAGAGAAGAGACGTGCTGTCGTTCCAAAATTTTGTCTAAGGAAACCATTCCTCAATACTTTTACATGCCTATAACTCAGGCAGCAAAAGAGCCCAACTTGGGGCTAGCACCGTTGAAGAAAAGGTGCAGGGAGCCCAACTTGAGGCCAGCACCGTTGAAGAAAAGGTGCAGGGAGCCGGAAGTTGATGAGCCTCCACGTAACCACGCCTACGATAGAGCAGACGGCGTTGATGGCGGAAAACCTTACTCCTGACGCGTCAAGAATCTGGTGCGACCAGTACCTGCTTCAGATTTTGACTGAAAGAGGGAGAAATACCATTTCCCCCTTGTCAAGACGGAAGATTATCTTGAATCTGTGCCTCCCCTGTCCAGACCACGTCACCTTGAGTCTCGGAAGGACTCGGTGCCTCTGTGGCGGATGTAGTTCCTTTACCCCTGCCCGTGTCTCAAATATATTGCACAAAGGGTGGATAGCACTGAATATGAAAACTGTGATTATAGCTGAAGGATTATGATTTTGAAGAGAGCCAAAGGGTTTGTATGTAAGGAGAATAACCTCCTATCCTACTTATATAAAAGGTAAGGTGGTGGCATTCAATTTGTGCAGCTTTCCAAGGAATGCTACGGACAAGGCAGATTTGGCTCAATTTCCAACACCATTCGCAACCGTAGGATCTGAAGATCCTCGTGAAGGTGCGCCTCGAGTATTGAAGCGTCAAAGGACCCTGCGTGAGTAGATAAAGGAATGCCTCTTAATTTGGCACGTCTCCCATGTAAATGGAAAACACAAATATTAGTAGAGTACAAAATTTGAGAGAGTCATGATGTGGGCCCAACATCACCAAAACCCTCCTCCCCAACTAAAAAAATCGAGCAGCAGGATTTTGAGGGGCTATTGTGGGGCCCGAAATCTGAGGTCCCAGCCCACTTTGTGTTAAAGGCCCAAAGCCCAGGCTGAGGAGCCCTACTGTCGAGGACGCGCGATGAAAGCGCCTTGAAGGCCCAAGGATGTGGCCGAGGACGATCTCACGCTCAACACCTCACAAAACGCTTGAAGAAAAGGACAAACTCAGTACAAGAGCAGTACAAGGGAGAAAGCTGCCAACACCGTAATGTGGAGCCCTGCGTCTGACAAGCCCATACTGCAGACCTTGCTATTTAACTTTTCCCAACCACCCCCAACCACTCTGACGTATGGATTGATAGGATGAGTCATTACCCCAAAAAGAAAAACTGACACGTAGACGGGAGACGGGAAGTAAACACTGGTATAAAAGGAGAAGAGAGCCAGGAGAGGGGGGGGGGGACAGAAAGAAACTGCAGAAAGAAGAATGGGAAGAATGTGATGCTCCTCGGACTAAGTCCGAGGAGTCAAACCCTTTAGGCTACATCGATGTAAGGCTTAGCTATTTAGGTCAAACCTACCTTTGTATGAGCTCCCATAAAATCAGGACCAGACCGCTGTCTGGCGATTAAGGGCAAGCCTTTCAAGCCCACTCTCTACAAATTATATTGTTCGGGCCCATTACACACGAACCCAATATCATTTTTGGGTCGTTAAAAATTGTGTCCCTACAAATACATTACAATTGACTTCCGAAGATTAGAAAATTACAATTAAGGTTCCATTACTTACAATTTTATATCTATATCCTTCCACCATACTATATTCCCACAAGCCACTAGGACTGGATTAATATCGCTGTCGTGTCCCTAGCTTATGTAACCCTTAATTTCTTGATTTCATAATTTCTATTGGACTCTAAAATATTTTTGAAAAAACTCTTTAAATATATATATATATATATATATATATATATACACACACAATACTATATATATATATGAAAAACATTTTTGAAAAATGTCATCATAAATATTCATCAAAGTGAGTAATTAAGTATAAAAACCAAAGAGTCTAGAATAAATAAATCGTTTAAAAAAAAAAAAGTGTTTCACAATATTTTTTTTTTTTAAAAATAGACAATTTACACTTTATACCTAATAATATCTTTACAAATTTTTTAAAAAAGTTAACAAAATATAAAAATGACTATCAATAGTATTAACAAATTTTCTTTTATCTTATTATAAATCTTTAAGTGTATCCATGCATATGCATGGGGTTACAAGCTAGTTGCTAATAATGTAAGTGATGTGCCAAATGTGAACTAATAAGAATTTGCTACTTTAAACAAACTACTAAAATTGCTAAAATTATTATACACACACGCACACACACACACACACACATAACTAGTCGCTAACAAGTGTGATGCACAAGATTGTTTTAAACCAAATATTAACATGTTCAGGTTTAAACATTTCTCTAATTTTAATTTTTGAAAGCTAAATTGGCTCTAATGTAAGATGAAACATGTAATTATGATGAAACTATCAAAATTTCAATCATTGTAAAAAAAAATAAAATAATAACTCGGTTAAATTTTGTTCAGAAGACTCCATAGGTCCTACTGGCCAAGAATTTTGATCAGAATACAATGACAGTATTTGGGCAATCAATCTTGTAGATAACATATAATCTTTTGCAAGAAGAAAAAAAAAAAAAAAAAAAAAAAAAAAAAAAAAAAAAGCTCGGTTTAATTTTGTTCAAAAATACACCTAAATCCTTTTGCCCAAGGATTTAGACCGGATATAAAAAAAAAATTAAATAAAAAAAGAAACGCACTAGTAAAACCAAAAAAAAAAAAAAAAAAAAAGAGTGAAGAAAAAAAACAAAAACAAAAAAAAAAGCAGGGTATATAAGACTTTTGGGCAATGATGCAGCTAGTGAACAGAAACATGCTAAGATAAAGGTAGGACTTTGCCCCAAAAGTCTAAAAAAAAAAGGTAAGAAAAGAGATATCAATGCTGACTAGGCAAAATTAAGAATTTCCTTTCGATAATATTATATACACAATTCAAAAAAAAAAAAAAAAAACTATTGGAGGTAGATATGTCCAAAAACAAGTAAAAAAAAGTAACTTGTGTTATTTAAGAGAGAGAAATTAATAAATTATCATATCAAACTACGGAAAGTTAAGTTTAACTTTGATACAAACTGCTCTTTTCTTTTTTATAGACCGTAACAGTGTAGTTGTAGTTGTAGCTACGGTAATCAATTATAAAGTAGCCGTAGAGTCCAATAGATTCTCAAGTCTCTGTTTAATGAGTTCTCAATCGGCAATAATCTATCGCCACGGCTTCATTTGCAGTGTACCTGTAGCTTAAGTGTAGTAGTAATCAATCAATTGTTACAGCAGTGTCTATTCAATGCACTCTGAACCACTATTATTGTCTATTTTAAGTGTAAGGGCCAATAAAACTTATTCAAAGTATTCAACAACAAACAAAAAAAGTTCCTTAAAAAATAATAATAATAATAACAAAAGAAAAAAGAAAGTTGGGTCTGAAATTAGAGTGTGACAATTTGAGCTTGACTACCAAGATCTCATTCAACTCATTAAAATTGTTCTCGGTTAAAAAAAAATTAAAAAAAAAAATGTAACTGTTCTCACGGGTGTGACTGGCTTCTCTCACCTAAACAACATTTGATTGTCTTCTGCATGTTTGAGAAACCAATAAGAGGAAAAGGCAAGAAAGTGAAGTAGAGATTCTGAGTACTTGTCACACCAAAACGATTGTACGCAGTGCCGATGTTTATTAGGATTGTAAACAACTCCAAGCTCAAGCTACGGAAAGCTAACTTTAAATTTGACATAAAGCTGCTCTTTTCTATTTTATAGGCCTTAGCAATATAGTTGTAGCAATAGCTGTAGTAATCAATTATGTAGTAGCTGTAGAGTCCAATAGATTCTCAAGTCCCCGTTTAATGGATTCTCAACTCACAGTAATCAATTTAGCCATTTTATGATTCTCAATTGTCTTGAGATCAGTAGTTTATGATTCTACATTTAACTCATTTTACCATTTTTGGTAAATTTCGGTATTTTGTCATCTAATCACATAATTAGTGCGAATTAAGATTTTAGACATTTTTCTAAGTATTTATATGTTTTGTACTAGTTGGAGGCAAATCAGATTATTATAAAAAAAATACAAACTTTTGTCAAATTCTTTCTCTTGTGAATTCTAGTTTTCTCTCTCATTTCTTTTCTCTTCACTTCCCCAGCTACAACGAACCGAAGGTGTGTTAGCCTTGGCTTTCTAGTTCAGTCTTGTCACATTGCTTCTTTTCATGTACATAAGTGTTAGATGTGTAGGACACTACTACTTATGTATAGACGTGGCAAAACGGGCGGGTCGGGTCGGGTTCGGGTCGGGTCAATCGGGTTTGCGGGTTAAACGGGTCACGGGTCAAAACGGGTCATTTTTAAAACGGGTCAATCGGGTTGCGGGTCAAACGGGTCGCGGGTTGAGTCGGGTCGTGAGTCGGGTCGAGTTGACCCGTATTTTTCAAACAATTTTTTTTTTTTTTTTTTTGGAAATAGATGCAATCTGTCAATTGTTTATGAGTTCCTTAATTGTGATTAGATTCTCACTAGTGATATTGTTACCAATTACCACTAAACACTTGAATTGATACCCAAATTTGGTGCAACTCCTGTTCCAGCTTTCTAGAAACTAATCTTGGTATAATCTTTAATCTATTTAAAGTAGGAAGAGAAAATAAAGGTGGCAAGTAAAAAATAACAAACTATAATGGAGTACATAACATATTAAGTAAAAAAGAATAAGTAAATATTTTATAAAAATTACACCTCAATCTAAATCTACTCAACATTGGTAAACGTGGCAAAACGTGCGGGTCGGGTTCGGGTTCGGGTTCGGGTCGGGTTAATCGGGTTGCGGGTCAATCGGGTCGCGGGTCAAAACGGGTCACGGGTCAAAACGGGTCATTTTTAAACGGGTCAATCGGGTTACGGGTTAAACGGGTTGCAGGTCAAACGGGTCGGGTCAAAACGGGTCTGACCCGTTTTGCCATGTCTACTTATGTACAATGAAAGGCTTTTAGAAGTGAAGTATAAGCATATATTAATAGGATGTCCGACGGCGGTGTCAAATGGTTGAAAGCTCAAAAGACTTTTGGGCAATGATGCAACTAGTGAACGAAAACACGCTAAGATAAAGGCATGACTTTGCCCCTAAAGTCTTTTAAAAAAAAAGGTGAGAAAAGACATATTCACGCTGACCGAGCAAAATCAGGAATTTCCTTTGAAAATATTATTAATGAAAAAATAATAATTTTACTAATGAGGTCAAGTTAAAACTAATTACAATATACTATTAATATTTACTGTAAAAATATTGTAAATAAGTTATCCGTGTATCACGAGGTTGCTTTTCACTTTTTGAATGTGTTGTGTACCTACTATTGTAAGAATTTTTGGTATAGAGTAGTAGGAAGTAAATTGAGGGGCAAAGAGACCCTAAAAAAAGCAGAGAGAGAGAGAGAGAGAGAGAGAGAGAGAGAGAGAGAGAAGTCTCTGGGTTTTTGAGAGCGCCGCTTTTCTTTTTGACAAATTTTGGTTTAAGCAAATACACATTGAATAAGTAAAAAAAAGTAATAATCAAATAACCAAGTATACCTTATATTTGGTTATTTATATGATATATTATGTATTTGTATCAGTTTTAGTAATAGTTTATTATATGTTATATGTTTATCAATTTTTACAATATTATATAAAAAAATGATTATTACAATAATTTTATCAATTTTTAAGTCCATCATATTTGACAGTAATTTTATAAAAAAAATTTGTTAACAAGTTATTAATTGTGCAAAAAGTGATATCTTTTTTTTAAATGCCACTAATACGATCCGCAGAATTATGTTTCAAATTAGAATATCAATATGTCACATAATATCATTTTATTTGGTCCAAGAGAAATGACAAGTCACAAAAATAAAAGCACTGTCAAACACCACATAATGTCATCCTACGAATTGCACATATATTAACGATAAAATGTACAGTACTTTAGGAGATATTTCAAAAATGGATTGGGATTTGGAATGCAATTGCATCATGCAATTTACTTTTCTACTTTTACTTTTTTTTTTTAATATATTGAATGGTTGAGATTTAAAGCTACAAAAACTTTAAGTCTCAATTATCCATAATTAGATATTGCTTCATAATCTAATTATGGACTAAAACACGCTAATATAAAGCGTAGGCCTCTTCCCCAAAAACTATCTCTCGAGACTAGATTCCAAGTCACTATCTGATTCATTTGACCAAGTGGAAGCGGCAATCCCTTCCCTCCTACAAGAGAGAAGCTTAAAGTAAGTAGGGTTTGCAGGAGTAGCAAACTAGTCCCATCTTCTCTTCCTCTCAACTCAATAGTATGAATGCGCAACAATCCCTTGCCCCTTGGTCCTACTAACCATGAATTTTAACCGAAATACAATCTTGGCATTTTTGCCGAAAATTTGCAGATAACATATATACTGGTTTGCGAAAGAAATGGAAAAATCTTTTGCAAGTAAAAAAAAATTGGTCAAATTTTATACGAAAAATACCCCCGACTCCTACCAGCCAAGGTTCGACTGAAGTCAAACCGTAATAATGTCATAATTGATTTAATAATTAAATAATATAAAAAATTAGCTATATAGACTAAAATAATATTTACAGTTGATTAATTTATATATGGATTAAAGATAAAAATAAAATTTTCTTAATTAATTATGGAAAGTTATATAAATATTATCCTACTATTAGTTTAAATATTTCGACAAATCCGAACTTATAACAACTGTACGGCACCGAGATCCTAGGCCCATACAGGCCCTGGGCCCAGTCCCATACAGGCCCTGGGCCCAATCCCACACAGGCCCTGGGCCGAGTCCCATACCAGCCTTGGGCAAAGGTCCAGCAAAAAGGTCCAGTTGTCCTGCGCCCTTCTTGGAGCTTCCTTCATGTATGAACAAGCGTAGGGTATTGAATGCCGAGAGGTGATCGGACAAACATTCCCGGTCAAATATACGAACTGTTCCCGGGAAATTGTGATATTCCCAAGGAACTGAGTTGCCGAACATAGTCGGTCAAGATGGAGCCAAGTTCCAAGATCATAAATGCTGCACCGCCCTTTCACCTAAACATCCACTTTAATCAGATAATATTGGACCTCCAGTAGCATTAACGGTGGATGTAATCATAATCTCCCCACTAACCTTAGCTATAAATAGAAGAAAGTTAGGAGAAGAAGGGGTTCAGAAAAATTGAGAGAAAACAGTCAAGGAGAGAGTATAAACTGAGTGTTGCTTTGAGTCTCTCCGCCGAGAACGACCCATTGTAGGAAATCCTTAAGCCCACTACAAATAAATTGTGAGCCCAAGTAACCTAAGGCCCATAAGTCTTGTACTTGGTTCCTACAATTGGCGCCCACCGTGGGGCTCTCCTACGAAGCTGTGGTTCGAGTGAGACTCAAGCAAGGGAGATGTCTGAGGAGCGTTCAGGAGGGCATGTTCCGAGCAATTCCGCAGGATCTTCTCGGGGATCGACGTGGAGGGAGAGAAGGCAGAAACGGCTGGAGGATAGGGAGCATCCAAGAGGAGAGGAAAGGTCCGGATTGGGAGAAGGATCGGCCCAGACACACCGGACAATTTAAGGCGTCTCAGCACATCGGCAATATGATGATAGAGACCGAGAGCTGGAGCGGTTACGCAGATTGGTAATGGACTTGGAGCTGGAAGCAAGGGGTCGGCGCCACGAAAGGAACCACAACCCCCAACCCAGGAGAAACCGTGGCGAGGAGGGTTCCAGCCGATCTGTTACGCAACAATACCGAGACCGATCACGCTCTCAAGAGTCACATCGACACTCCCGGGAGACGCGTCGTAGACGGGACCGTTCCCGATCGCATGGATATGATGACCAAGGATCAGAGTCGCCAGAGGAGCGGCGGCACCACAACGCCGCAATGGACGCCATGAGCAGAGCCTTGCGGATGGCAGCCCGGTCTCCATTCTCCGATGAGATTGAACGGGCACCCATGCCGAGCAGATTCACGCGACCACCATTCAATTCCTATGAGGGGAGGACAGACCCCGTGGAGCATGTCAGTCATTACATCCACATGATGTCTTTGCATGCGCACAACGATGCATTGATGTGTAAAGTATTCCCCTCTAGTCTCGGCTCTACCGCACTGAGATGGTTCAATGGGTTGCGGAAAGGCTCTATACACAGCTTTGCCGAGCTGATTCAGGAATTCGGCAGCAGGTTCGTAACATGCAGCCGAGTGCAACAGCCGGTCGACGCATTGCTTTCCATGAAAATGAGGGTCGGGGAAACCCTTCGTAGTTATGCCAGCCGATACTGGGAACTCTACAACGAGATTGGTGGAGGAAACGAGAAAATTGCGGCTAGCACCTTCAGGATGGGGCTCCCCGAAGATTCTGAATTGCGGGAGTCGCTGACAAGAAGACCCCCGGAGGATATGAGGCAACTGATGAGACGCATAGAGGAGTACAAACGCCTGGAGGATGACCGGCTGCAAAGCAAGGGGAAAGCTCCTTTTGCGGGGAGATCTCGGCAAAGCATCTTACCGCCAAAACCGAAAAGAGACTTCAGAATGCAGGAACCAGAGGTGCAGATCGAAGGGGTTAATGTGGTGTTTAAAGAGCTCGTGCACAAAATCTTGGAACGGATCAGGAACGAGCCATTCTTCAGATGGCCAAACAAAATGGGGGGCGACCCATCTCGGAGGAACCAAAACCTATACTGCACCTATCACAGAGACAAGGGGCACACCACCGAGCAGTGTAGGGTATTAAAAGATCATCTCGGACAGTTAGTGAAGGCAGGGCACCTGAAAGAGTTTGTAGCAGATTCCATTGACCGGGAATCCGGGCAGGGCGCCCAACAGAAAAGGAACCCCCTTCCACCACCCCTGGGGGTAATCGACGTCATTCATGCCGCACCAAGAAGAGCAGCAGCGGCAAAAAGGGTAATGACAGTGGCTTGCGCGGAGGGAGAATCATCCAAGAAGAAAAAGAAAGTTGGACGGCTGGCCATCTCGTTCGGAGAAGATGATTTAGAAGGGACGATCCAACCTCACGACGACGCTTTGGTGGTGACAGCCCGGATAGGCGGATTCTTGGTGAAGAGGGTGATGATTGATCAAGGTAGCGGGGCTGACGTCATGTACCCGGACCTCTTCGAAGGGCTCGGGTTAAAGACCCAGGATTTGGCGAAGTATGACACGCCGTTAGTCTCGTTTGACGGGAGAGTTGTGATTCCCGAGGGGCAAATCTCTCTCCCAGTGGACATGGAAGGCAAGGGAGTTGTAGTTATATTCATAGTAGTCCGATCATTCGCACCTTACACCGCAATCCTGGGAAGGCCGTGGATTCACGCCATGGGGGCTGTTCCATCCACCCTTCACGTGAAAGTAAAATTTCCTACCGAGTATGGAGTTGCAGAGGTAAGGGCGAACCAACAGGTGGCGAAGCAATGCCTTGTAGCCGCGGTCAGGTGGGAAAAGGAGCAACTCGGTCAGGCTGAGCACGCCGAGAAAGAGGCTGCATAGTAATTACAGAAACCCCCGGGGGAAACTGGGGTGGACGTTGCTGAGGAGGTGCTGAAGGTAAGAATTCTCCCAGATACTGACAGATATTTCCAGATAGGTACAAGCATGAATGACCGGGAAAGGGTAGAGATGTTGTTGTTCCTGTTGCAGAACATAGATGTTTTCGCATGGAGCCCTTATGAAGTGCCCGGCGTAGATCCCGAATTCATTTTCCACAGACTCAACGTGGATCCATTATTCCCACCGAAGAAGCAGAGACCGAGAAGAGCGTCAAAAGAACACGTCGATGCAGTAAACCTAGAAGTACAGCGGCTGAAGGAGGCCGGAGCCATAAAGGAGATATTCTTCCCGAAGTGGTTGGCAAACACTGTCGTGGCGAAGAAGAAGAACGGGAAATGGAGAGTTTGTGTGGATTTCACAGACTTGAACAAGGCATGTCCCAAGGACCCATTCCCGATGCCCAAGATTGACCAGCTAGTAGATGCAACATACGGGCACCCGAGGATGAGCTTCCTAGATGCCTTCCAGGGCTACCACCAGATTGCCTTGGCGCCCGAACACCGAGAAAAGACAGCATTTATCTCCCCGAATGCGAACTATCACTACGAGGTCATGCCGTTTGGATTGAAGAATGCCGGGGCTACGTAACAGCGAATGATGACGAGAATGTTCCGAGAAAAAATTGGATGCACGGTTGAAGTTTATATCGACGATATGGTGGTAAAAAGCAGAATTGAGTCACAGCATACCGAAGATCTCCGGGGAGTGTTCGAGATACTACGTCGGCACAAATTGCGCCTGAATGCCGAGAAGTGCACTTTCGGAGTGGGGGCTGGTAAGTTCCTGGGATATCTGATCTCTACTCGGGGAATAGAAGCTAACCCCGATCAAATAGAAGCCGTGAACCACCTCAAACCACCAAGCAATCCCAAAGAGGTACAAGTGCTCACTGGAATGTTAGCCGCCCTGAACCGATTTATCTCCAAGTTTGCCGATCGCTGCCGGCCGTTTTATCAGCTTCTGAAAAAGTGGAAGGGGTTTCGATGGGACGAGAGCTGCGAAGAAGCTTTTCAAGAACTAAAGGAATATTTGGCAAAGGCGCCGAGGTTGACGGCCCCGGAGCCCGGGGAGGATCTGTTTATGTACCTTGCAGTCACCGATCATGCCGTAAGTGCTGTGTTACTAAGGGACCGGGGAGTGCAAATGCCGGTGTATTACGTAAGCAAAACCTTGGTCGATGCTGAGACAAGGTACCTGCCTCTTGAAAAGTTAGTTTTGGCCCTGGTGCATGCCATGAGAAAGTTACCACATTACTTCCAGGCACACACAGTGTTCGTCCTCACCGAGTATCCATTGCAATCACTGTTGAAGAGATCCGACTTCACAGGACGGATTGCCAAATGGGGGACTTGGTTGGGATCGTTTGACATTAGATACCGACCTAGAAGCTCGGTGAAGGGACAGGTTCTCGCCGATTTCATCGCAGAATTTACACCCAAGAATGAAGGCAAGGTAATCTGTAGTGCGGAGATTCGCCCGTGGAGGTTATTTATGGACGGCACATCAAATGCTATGGGGGCCGGGGCGGGTATTGTCATAATCACCCCTGAGGGTATACGACTGGAACACTCCTTCAGATTGGGGTTCAAAGCCTCGAACAACGAAGCCGAATATGAAGCCCTACTGGCCGGGTTGAGGGCAGTATTGCATCTGGGCGCAAAGGACGTGGAGATCTACTCGGACTCTCGGCTGGTTGTTTATCAGATCACTGGGGACTTCGAGGCTCGGGACCCCCGAATGAAAGCTTATCTAAGTACGGCAAAGCAGATTATCGGTCAGTTTGGAACAGTAAAGATATCCCAGGTAGCCCGGTCACAAAACAAGCACACTGACTCTCTTGCCACGTTAGCCTCATCAGCTACCGAGGGCACGCCAAGGCATATCACGATAGAACTTATAAGGGAGCCAAGCATCTATGTGAAGAGTGTTCTCGACCAGGCCGGAGTAGAGGTTGCGCAGGTGGCGGTGGCCGGGCCATGTTGGATGAACCCGATCATAAACTTCCTTTCCGAAGATAAAGTTCCAGACGGTGAGGCCGAGGCCAACAAGATTCGACGAATGGCTCCTAGGTACTGGCTGTCTTCGGACCGAAAGTTTTACAGAAGGTCCTTCGCGGGCCCTTACCTCTTGTGCCTGCATCCCGAAAGAGTCAAGGAGCTTCTGACCGAGCTGCATGAGGGAGTGTGCGGCGGGCATGCTGGGGGACGATCTTTAGCACACAGAGTAATGACACAAGGGTTTTGGTGGCCACAGATGCAGAAGGATGCCGCCGAATACGTTCGGAGTTGCGAACAATGTCAAAAGCACGCCCCAATGATCCATCAGCCGGCAGGACGTCTAAATCCTGTCAGCAGCCCGTGGCCATTTGCACAATGGGGGCTTGACATCCTCGGGCCATTCCCCCGAGCAACGGGGAACCGCCGTTTTGTATTGGTGGCTGTAGATTACTTCACAAAGTGGGCTGAAGCTGAAGCCTTGGCTAATATCCAGGATACTGACGTGAAAAAATTTGTATAGAAAAACATAGTTACAAGGTTTGGGGTGCCGAATTCGCTAGTGACAGACAATGGGCTACAGTTCGACAGCAACGCTTTTCGGACCTTTTGCAGCGAGCTCGGCATCAAGAACAAGTATTCAACCCCGGCATATCCACAAAGCAACGGCCAAGCTGAAGCAGTGAACAAGACTATTTTGAACGGGCTCAAGAGAAGGTTGGATAGAGCAAAAGGAAGATGGGCAGAAGAGCTACCCAGTGTTTTATGGGCCTACCGCACGACCCTCAGGAGATCCACGGGGGAAACCCCATTTTCTCTGACATACGGAGCAGAAGCAGTGATACCGACCGAGGTGAGCTTATGTAGTGCACGGGTCGCCGGGTTTGACCCCGTACAGAACACCGACCTGATGATAGAGCATTTGGATTGGCTAGAAGAATGCAGGGAGGCCGCGACCGTGCGGCTTGCCGAGTATCAGCAGAAGCTGGCCCAAAGGTACAACCGAAATGTAAAGGCCAGGGAATTCCGTGCTGGGGAACTAGTGTTAAGAAGGGTAGTGGGGAACATGCGGGACATGGCTACAGGGAAGCTTGCTCAGAGTTGGGAGGGACCATACAGAGTCACAGCCATCGCGGGTGCAGGGGCCTACTACTTGGAAGACCTTGACGAGAGGCCGCTCCCCCGACCATGGAACGCCAACAACTTGAAGAAATTCTACGCATAATCATCGGTGTGAGCAAGAACTTGTATCCCATTAAAATTAAGAGCATGATGAACTTTTTTGTATATGTTGTTTTTGACTCTGTAACCGCACACCAAGAGAATCGCCAATAAATCTCTAAGGACAGAAACCTGACCTTCGGCTCAACCAAAATCGCCGAGCAGGTGGAAACCTTACAAACAAATCTTAAGGACAGAAACCTGACCCTCGGCTCGACCAAAATCGCCGAGCAGGTGGAAACCTTACAAACAAATCTTAAGGACAGAAACCTGACCCTCGGCTCGATCAAAATCGCCGAGCAGGCGGAAACCTTACAAACAAATCTATAAGGACAGAAACTTGATTCTCGGTTAAAATCAAATATCCGGACAAGTGGAAACCTTACAAACGAATACTCTAAGGACGAAAACAAAATTCTCGATTAAACCAAAACCTGATAAAAACCTAACCCTTTTACAAATACTAAGTCCAATAGCGCTCTCAAATTACCCACAGCGCCGCACAATAGGTTTTCGGGGGTACCATTCTATTAAGCGGCCATAGCACTGGTATGATTCAAGCAAAACACAAATAGATATAAATTCATTCAACAAATTGAAACGGAAAAAGAAAACGGACTACTAATTAAACAAATAAAGGCAATCGTTCAATCACCACATCCCGGTGACATAGGCAAATAAAACCAATAAAATAAAAATAAGCTAGTAAATAAAAGTAAAATCAGTTGGAAGGTTGGGTCGGCGGTGTCACTTCTTGCTGGACGGTCAGGGGAAAAGGCGGGCCCTCACCGAGAAGCTCCTGCACAGTCGGGATGCTCGTGGCCTCCATTTCCTCGGGCTCGGCGTGAGAATCGATTTGCTCAACCAGCTCCCTCATACTGGCCGTCTCCTCCTCGTCAAAAGCAGCCGGGGCGTCCTGGACGGCAGGTACAGGGTTCGGAAATGGAATTTGGCCGGGGTCTCTCAGCTGCGAATCTTCAGGAACTCCCATTGCCTGAAGAGCGGCAAACCACCCGGCCTTGAAACCCATATTCCCAGCCCGAGCCACCACCGGCTCTGCGGAATTCTCGGCATCGGCAAAACCTACGTCATACCACTTTTGTTTCGCGGCCGCCAAGCCTGCCCTGAGACCGGCTATCTCATCGGCATTGGAAGTGTTAAGGCTGATGGCTTCGGCTAATTTGACCTCCGTCTCATTTTGCTTGGTCAGGAGCTCCGCATACCTTTTTTCGGCCAATGCCCGGTACTTCTCCGCAACAGCAGCCTTTTTCTCAGCAGACTCAACAATTTTCAGCTTTTCCTTAGCCGTTTTAACTGCTGACTCCCACGCCCCCTTCTCGCGCTCGTTTTCCTCGGCAAGCTCCCGTGCCCGGGCAGCCACAATGTGAGCCAGTTGAGCGGCCTAGCAAGCACGGAGGTTAGAAAAGAAACAAAAGGAAATCTATATGAAGGAGTAGATAGACAAAAGAATTACCGCAATGGCGTGCCACTCTAACCGGCGCCCCACAGACTCCTCGGACCCATCCTCGAAAGCGTGCACGTCCTCGGGAAGTTGGAGAGCTTCAGCCAAAGTTTGGGCAATACGGCCGCCCTCGCCCTTATCCCACATCCGAACAGAGACGGTTGAGGGCAATGGCTTGCCGTCCAGAAGGAACTTTGGCTCCCACGCTGGAGCCACTTGGGAGGAGGACCCGCCCCCCGTGCCAGCTTCGGTTGGCGGCTCGCGGATAACGATTCCACCTGTTGGTCGGGGAGGAGTCTAGACTGCGGCATCCCCCGGGCCCGTGGAAGGTTGCTCGGTTACTTTCTGCTTCTTATGGGCCCGTCCGAACTGCGAAGGGGGAGGAGGCTGAGACGCTTGACCCCGACCCTGAGTAGGCGGGGGTTGGTTGGGCTGCCGGGCACCAAGCACGAACCGGTCGAGGGTCATGACTCTCCTTGCCACCATTCTTGCACCGGGTTGGATCGCTTCAGCTAGCAAGGCAGCCGCTTCTACCACTTGCTGCTAAGGCTCGCGGGTGGATTCTCAGGATGGGGCTGCTCTTTGGCTTGGTCCCCTTGCTGTATGGCTTCGTGGGCTCTCTCTCTAAGGCGCTGAGATACCCGTTCCGCAGACTCGTCTCGCAGGGGAGCTAGTTCGTCCGAGGCAGTGAACCGCCGACCAAATTCCCTCGCTTCCCCGGTTGTAAGCTTCGGCGGCAAAATATTTACGTATCGGACATCTATGTATGATAGCAGGGGGTTGTCAACTATCAGTGCCTGCTTGAAAGGCTGCCAAGTAGAATAAACCGGCTCCACTCCGAGGATCAAGTGTGAGGCCCGGAGTTGTCCGTCCCAATGCACGTATATCTCGGAACGGAGGACGAAGTTTAAATCCCTAGCGTGGACGGCTCTGAGGTCCTAAACAAACACTTTGCCGTCTGCAAAAGAACAGGTGACGCATTATCCTTTAACAATAAAAAATTTTTTACTCTAAGAAGAAAAGAAGAGGCGGTGGAAAGCAATTATATGAAGGGGATGGTACGAACCCACTTCACGCCGTGTAAGGGGGCAAGGGATCTCCCCGGCAAACCAATTGCCGCGCACCCTGACGAACTCCCTGGCGGAGTTCCTGTTCGAATCGGGTAGGCACGATATCAGCCGTACCCGAGCATCCCTTGTCTTTAGGTAATAATTGGTGGATTTGTTCCCACAGAGGCTGTACATTTGGTTAATATCATGGTGGTCTAACTGTAAGTTAAAGGTGTGGTTCAACTTACTGACACAACTAACTACCCGGTAAAAATTGGGGGGAAGCTGGTCAGGGCACAGCCCATAGTAAGTGAGTGTGCTTATCAAGAGGGGATCTACGGGGAACCTGACCCCACCTTCTAAAATGGACATCAAAGGAAAGAAGGTTGTACCCTGCCCTCGGTGGAGTTCCATATCACTCTCATGGCAGTAAGCCACGTCCACGTCATCGGGAATATTAAATTTACTCCTAAAAGTGGCCAAAGCAGCCGGGGATTCTAGAAGGTAAGAGTAACCCATCTATAAAGCCTAAAACTACAAAAGTGAACTCAAAGAAACAAAGCTGAAGGAACAGGAAGGGGAAGAAAGACTTACTTTGGGTTCTAAGGAGGAAAAGAACACTGAGCAAGCAAGCGCACAGAAATGTGGTCGGCAGAGAGTAAGCACTAAAGATCAGAGGCGAAGGAAAAATGGAATGGTGTTCAGAGAGGGACTATTTATAAAGCCAAAAAGAAGTGGGGGGAAGCCAAAATATTTACGTACCGGACGTCTATGTATGATAGCAGGGGGTTGTCAACTATCAGTGCCTGCTTGAAAGGCTGCCAAGTAGAATAAACCGGCTCCACTCCGAGGATCAAGTGTGAGGCCCGGAGTTGTCCGTCCCAATGCACGTATATCTCGGAACGGAGGACGAAGTTTAAATCCCTAGCGTGGACGGCTCTGAGGTCCTGAACAAACAGTTTGCCGTCTGCAAAAGAACAGGTGACGCATTATCCTTTAACAATAAAAAATTTTTTACTCTAAGAAGAAAAGAAGAGGCGGTGGAAAGCAATTATATGAAGGGGATGGTACGAACCCACTTCACGCCGTGTAAGGGGGCAAGGGATCTCCCCGGCAAACCAATTGCCGCGCACCCTGACGAACTCCCCGGCGGAGTTCCTGTTCGAATCGGGTAGGCACGATATCAGCCGTACCCGAGCATCCCTTGTCTTTAGGTAATAATTGGTGGATTTGTTCCCACAGAGGCTGTACATTTGGTTAATATCATGGTGGTCTAACTGTAAGTTAAAGGTGTGGTTCAACTTACTGACACAACTAACTACCCGGTAAAAATTGGGGGGAAGCTGGTCAGGGCACAGCCCATAGTAAGTGAGTGTGCTTATCAAGAGGGGATCTACGGGGAACCTGACCCCACCTTCTAAAATGGACATCAAAGGAAAGAAGGCTGTACCCTGCCCTCGGTGGAGTTCCATATCACTCTCATGGCAGTAAGCCACGTCCACGTCATCGGGAATATTAAATTTACTCCTAAAAGTGGCCAAAGCAGCCGGGGATTCTAGAAGGTAAGAGTAACCCATCTATAAAGCCTAAAACTACAAAAGTGAACTCAAAGAAACAAAGCTGAAGGAACAGGAAGGGGAAGAAAGACTTACTTTGGGTTCTAAGGAGGAAAAGAACACTGAGCAAGCAAGCGCACAGAAATGTGGTCGGCAGAGAGTAAGCACTAAAGATCAGAGGCGAAGGAAAAATGGAATGGTGTTCAGAGAGGGACTATTTATAAAGCCAAAAAGAAGTGGGGGGAAGCCAAAATATTTACGTACCGGACGTCTATGTATGATAGCAGGGGGTTGTCAACTATTAGTGCCTGCTTGAAAGGCTGCCAAGTAGAATAAACCGGCTCCACTCCGAGGATCAAGTGTGAGGCCCGGAGTTGTCCGTCCCAATGCACGTATATCTCGGAACGGAGGACGAAGTTTAAATCCCTAGCGTGGACGGCTCTGAGGTCCTGAACAAACAGTTTGCCGTCTGCAAAAGAACAGGTGACGCATTATCCTTTAACAATAAAAAATTTTTTACTCTAAGAAGAAAAGAAGAGGCGGTGGAAAGCAATTATATGAAGGGGATGGTACGAACCCACTTCACCCCGTGTAAGGGGGCAAGGGATCTCCCCGGCAAACCAATTGCCGCGCACCCTGACGAACTCCCCGGCGGAGTTCCTGTTCGAATCGGGTAGGCACGATATCAGCCGTACCCGAGCATCCCTTGTCTTTAGGTAATAATTGGTGGATTTGTTCCCACAGAGGCTGTACATTTGGTTAATATCATGGTGGTCTAACTGTAAGTTAAAGGTGTGGTTCAACTTACTGACACAACTAACTACCCGGTAAAAATTGGGGAGAAGCTGGTCAGGGCACAGCCCATAGTAAGTGAGTGTGCTTATCAAGAGGGGATCTACGGGGCACCTGACCCCACCTTCTAAAATGGACATCAAAGGAAAGAAGGCTGTACCCTGCCCTCGGTGGAGTTCCATATCACTCTCATGGCAGTAAGCCACGTCCACGTCATCGGGAATATTAAATTTACTCCTAAAAGTGGCCAAAGCAGCCGGGGATTCTAGAAGGTAAGAGTAACCCATCTATAAAGCCTAAAACTACAAAAGTGAACTCAAAGAAACAAAGCTGAAGGAACAGGAAGGGGAAGAAAGACTTACTTTGGGTTCTAAGGAGGAAAAGAACACTGAGCAAGCAAGCGCACAGAAATGTGGTCGGCAGAGAGTAAGCACTAAAGATCAGAGGCGAAGGAAAAATGGAATGGTGTTCAGAGAGGGACTATTTATAAAGCCAAAAAGAAGTGGGGGGAGAAGAAACGTTTATTCAAGCAATAAATGGGCACAATTTACGAGCGACCCAGCGACTGCCAAACGTAACCGATTCGCGCGCCGCTTCGGTCCACGAACCGTCAGGCAATAATGACGACTGCGCCTGGCGCCGTGAGACGGCGCGTCTTTTGAAAATATTAGTAAAAAGTAACAGTGATAAGTCCCAGACGAGAAGGTTCCCGAGGTCAAAAGGCCCAAACAGCTCCTTGATTCTTCTCGGCGACCGAGTATGAATCAAGGGGGGGCTATTGTACGGCACCGAGATCCTAGGCCCATACAGGCCCTGGGCCCAGTCCCATACAGGCCCTGGGCCCAATCCCACACAGGCCCTGGGCCGAGTCCCATACCAGCCTTGGGCAAAGGTCCAGCAGAAAGGTCCAGTTGTCCTGCGCCCTTCTTGGAGCTTCCTTCATGTACGAACAAGCGTAGGGTATTGAATGCCGAGAGGTGATCGGACAAACATTCCCGGTCAAATATACGAACTGTTCCCGGGAAATTGTGATATTCCCAGGGAACTGAGTTGCCGAACATAGTCGGTCATGATGGAACCAAGTTCCAAGATCATAAATGCTGCACCGCCCTTTCACCTAAACATCCACTTTAATCAGATAATATTGGACCTCCAGTAGCATTAACGGTGGATGTAATCATAATCTCCCCACTAACCTTAGCTATAAATAGAAGAAAGTTGGGAGAAGAAGGGGTTCAGAAAAATTGAGAGAAAACAGTCAAGGAGAGAGTATAAACTGAGTGTTGCTTTGAGTCTCTCCGCCGAGAACGACCCATTGTAGGAAATCCTTAAGCCCACTACAAATAAATTGTGAGCCCAAGTAACCTAAGGCCCAGAAGTCTTGTACTTGGTTCCTACAACAACATTTCAAAAAATTTAATTTACTAATATAATTGAATAAAATTTTGTTTTAAATTTAAATATATGAAATGATATAGGAATATTTCAAGTCTCCAACTGTGAAGTATGTAACGGCTAGTAAAAAATGCAATTTATAAAAGAAAAGAAAAAATATGAATATTGACATGACCAGGGGCAGAGATATTTATGTAATTTAAAGAAGTCCAAAATACATGAGTTTGACCCACCCACAATGGAGCAATAGGTTAAATGTCTACGGGACAATAATAATAATAATAATAATAATAATACATAACTGACCCCACTAAGGAACAATGCACAAATTATATTGCATAACAACATATTTATCTTCCGCCGAACAGGCTTCCATTTTTATTTTAGAGCCTCTCTCTTTAAATCTTTCTGACAAAGAAAAATAATCTTCTCGTCAACCAAACCACAAATTCCAGAAACTTCATTCCCTAGGTCTTACTAACCATGAATTTTGACCGGAATACAATTTTGGCCTTTTTGCACGAAAATTTATAAATAACATATATATTGGTTCGAGAAAGAAATGGAAAAATATTTTGCAAGAAAAAAAAGTCAATTTTTGTACAAAATACCCTCGGCTCCTACCAGCTAAGAGCTTTGTTGGAATAAAATGTCGGCGTTTTTGCACAAAAACTTGTAGATAGCATATTTAGAGATCCAAGATACAAATTCAAAAATCTTTTGCAAGAAAAAAAAAATCAGTTAAATTTTGTTCAAGAAAGCCCCCAACAGGTCCTGCTGGGCAAGAATTTTGATAGGAATACAATGTCGGCATTTTGGTACAAATACTAGTAGATAGCATATTTAGAGGTCCTAGAAACAAATAGAAAAATCTTTTCCAAGAAAAAAAAAAAAGGTTTGTAGGGGCAAGATTTGGAGCCCAAGCCCAAATGTATGAAGTCTTGGTCTAATAAGCTCAATACAATGAATTTTGTAGAGTATGGATCAAAGAACTAGATCTTAATGAGTTGGACAACGGCTAATATGGAGTTAAGAGACAATCAAGCACAAATAAAAGACATCAGTGTCCATGGATGTTCAGTCCGAGGAGGCCAAAGATTAACGTATACTGATCACAATTGAATATTAAGATTGTTTAGTATGCTACAGTGTTCTCTCTCCCTCTTTTTCCACCCCCTCCATCATGGGGGCTCTTCCACATTATATAGCAGACACCCTTTTCAGCCTTTTGTGAGTTGTGGCAGCCAAGACAGCATTGTTCAGGGGTCCTCTCCACATTAATGCGGCCAGAAAAGTAGCTGCAGTACATTTAATGTGGTGGTAGCAGCTTTTCCTTAGATATTTTGAGTTTTCTTTACTCTCACATGTTCATGGGGCGCATTTCAATTGCTAGAGTACACACTTGGTTTGCGCTTGTCATGTCTGAGGAGGAGTTCCTTCTCGGACCTTCTTCCCTTCATCCCCCACTGATGAGACTTGTAATGTGGATCATTTAAGTTATCTTCTCCTCCTCAGACTTGTTAGTGTCCTTGGACAAAGCCCAAGGCCCAATACATTATTTTAGGCCCTAGCCCCTACAATAGCCCCTCAAAACTCCAATTTTTCCCTTCCATCCGAGGAGAAAAAGCGGGGTTTTGATTTTTAAGAGATAAGACCAACTGATTTTTGATTCACACGTGTAGGAGTGATTATTTCTAATGCTTCGTAGTTTACAAGGCGCTATTAATTACTCTAGGCGGTTTTGTGTCCCTCGCATCCAACGGTGAAATGCAGATCCAATGGCTGGCGTTTCCCCTAGTATTTTGAGTTGGAGTACTCTTTTCCATCTTCTTCTGCTATATAAAGCCTTGAAGGAACCCCCTTTGCCTTTCTTTTTTACGAATCTTCAAGAACTTCAGAAAACTCCAGTGTCTAGTCTTCATAAAATGCACCAAACTCTTGAGTTTCCGTAGTCATTTCCTATAAGAAGCTTTCCTTTGAAAAAATCTCTGAAAGTTTCAGAGATTGTTGTACGAGTACCCGTAAGTTCTCATTTCTTTATATTACCCTTTTTCCTTTCGACCTTCCTCCTCGGCCTTTTAGTTCATCTAGATGGGTAAATTCAAGCGTTTAGTAGACATACCAGCCACTATGGAGGCTTTTAGAGCTAGATACTGTATTCCACAGGAGGTGGTTTTAGAATATTGCCTCCCGGACCAAGTACTAACCGATAGAGATACGAGTCAAGTCGTCATTCCCATGATCGCTTTCATAGAGGGAGGAATGACGCTTCCCATGCGTAGGATAACCCGAGACTACTTGATTAACCATAGGTTGACCCCCTATCAGTGCGCCCCTAACCTATTTAGGGTCTTGGGCTACGTAGATGCCCTGAACGAGCAAATAGGCTTAGGGCTCACGTGGCACGATGTGGTTCACATGTACGAGTGCCATAAGCTTGCCAGTGCAGGTTACTACCTTAAATCCCAATCCCAGGATGTTAGACTAATATCCTGCCTCCCCAAGTCCAATAAGGGTATGAAGGATGATTACCTGATTGCCTCAGGGGAATGGAGCGATGGTCTTCATTGTCCAACTCGGGCAGAAGATCCAGGTGTGGTACCTTTAGGATTAGTCCCCTTGGAAGGAGACTTAACCTTTTAGCTTTATTCCTTTTGCTTGGCACTTCATCTTCTTTTGGTTAGAAAATATCCTTTTAGCGATCTGACCATAATTCCCTTATTGGCTGTTTTGCAGATAAAACCCACGTTGCTCCGGGGCTCAGTTCAGGCCCTTAATTACCTCCTGAGGTCGGAGATTTTTGTAAGCAGGGACAGACAGCTGCGTGCCGCTCATCTGATTTTGGGTTACGAGCCCCTGTCTCGTGTCTTTCAGGATATTGGCCAATCAATAAGAGCCGAGAGTTCAAGGTTAGCTCGGATCAACGTCTCTAAGCAAGGATTTTTGGCTCGAAGGGATCTTCCATCGGTTACTTTGCTAATTCTACAAAACCTTTCACCAGCTGCACAGCCACCTCCACAAGACCATCCCGAAGCCACAACATTTATTGAAGAGGAGATTGACTCATCTCGCCTTTCATTAGAGGAGCAGATAGACGAGTTTTATTTTGAAGAAGACAATCCAAAGGCTCCTCTGATTAACCTCTCGGACGCTGAGGGTGAGCCAGACAGAAACTCCGACATTCGCCACCCTCCCCTTATGATCGCCTGCCCGGACGATTCCTCTGACGAAGAGGAAGATAATATGGCCTCGAACAAGGGCAATAAAAGCTTAAGGGAGCTTATGGCTACCAGGGGCAAAGGGTCAACCTCAAAGGTGCCCACTAAGTCTCAAGCTCCCTCCAACCTTCCTCTTGCTCCTCCACAGGTCCCTGCCGACCTCAGCCTGAAGGCTAACCCTGACTTGAAAAAGAAAAGGACAGCCAAGTCGCTCGAGGAAGGTGAGGTGGGTCCTTGGAATGGCGCAAAACACTAAAAGGTGATCCAGGAACCTCAGGACAAGAAGGCCCCATTCGAGGATAGCCGCGACGAGCAGGATAAAGCTGAAGTGCGTGTGGCACAGCGTACTTGGAGCGCTCGGCTCGAGGTGGATGGGGCACCAATTCCTTGGAACGCCTCGGTCCGAGAATACCAGAGGGGCCGAGCAAGGTACATTGCTGAAGCCCTGGAGCAGCCCATGCTCTTTCCCAAGGACATGGACTCTTACAGGCGTTTCTTGTAAAACGAACTCTTCCTGTCCCTGAAGAGGGACCTTACGATGGTAAGGCAACTTATCCCTTTACAAACATAAATACTGAATTATATTTTTTTCTAACTCATGTTGTTTTGTGATCTTTGGGTAGATTACTCAGCAAGTTTTTGTGGCTGCGGAGTGGTATCGCGATGCTCGCAAGCGGGCCAATGCTGAAGCCTTCTCTCGCACCGAGATAGAGAAAACACTAGGGGCTATTAAGAAGGAGTAGTACGAGCTAACTGAGAAGTTAAAGAAGGCACAATCAGCTTGTCTAAGCGCCGAGGCTGGCTTGAAAACCGCAAAGAAGCAAGCTGAGGATCAGCGCCAGAAATTGCACGTGACTGAGATCAATCTCGCCACTGAGACTGGTTGTCTTAGCTCTTAAAGCCGCATTGTAGAAGGCCAAGAAGGAAATCCAGCTGGCCAAGGAAGCAACCAAGGCCAAGAAGAGGGCTGCGTTCCAACTTGGCGTGGAGGAGACATAAGTAAGGCTTGCCGAGGAGTTATCAGAGGTATGCAGGGACTATTGCAGCGTTACATGGGGCAAGGCCCTCAACGTTGCGGGTGTCCCTGCAAACTCTATTTGGAGGCTGCCTAAAAACATCTTCTACCCCCTAGAGATCCGGGAGGTCCTTGTTGATGCCCCTGAATCCTCCAAGCAACCTGCGGCTATCCCGTTAGCTGAAACTACAAAGGGGTCTAGCCAAGCTACCGACCAAGGTCAAGGAGCCGAGGGGGAGAAGGGCAAAGGGAAGAAAATTTTCGCCAAATCAAAGGATCTCACCAAGGAGAAGGTTGCAAGGCCGAGGATCATCGAGTTGACCCCCAAGCCAAGGATGTTCCTCCTTCTCAACCAGACCAAATTGAAGACACTCCTGCTGAAGCTTAGCCCCTAGGGTTTTTCTTGTAATATCTTTTTGTAGTAGAAGTGTAATTTTGTTTTTGTTTAAAGACATCTCGTTCGAGCGTATTGTACTATCTTTATTACTTAATGTGAATGCTCTTCCTTTCATCCTTTGTCTTTTTGTCTAACGTTGTTTGGATTTTATTGCATAATTCTAAATAAATGTAACTGTGCCTTCAGTTAGAGTTTACAATAATATTTTGCCAATATGACTAAGTGATAAGGGTAAAACTATGCAGCAAATCTTAGGTAATGAAGATTGACATGCAGACAGTCTATATACTGCGCATAAGTATAGGTTTAAATTTGCCTTGGGTCTGTTTAGGCTTTGAGTCCTGTTTAAAAATCTACATATAGGCATTTTAAGATTACGAAATGCATAGTTTTAACCCCATATGTGGTTCGAAAGACCTGACCCACTTTAAGACCCGTTTGATCTATTTAACGCCTGAATAGATGTCATAAGTTATTAATTTCCCCTAAGCCTGTGGTCCAAGGAGCCATGCAGGACTTAGGTTCTGTTTAACACTTAGATAGATGCCATAAGTTATTAATTTCCCCTAAACCTGTGGTCCGAGGAGCCATGCAGGACTTAGGTTCTATTTAACACTTGGATAGATGTCATAAGTTATTAATTTCCCCTAAGCTTGTGGTCCGAGGAGCTATGTAGGACTTAGGTTCTGTTTAACACTTGGATAGTAATGAACCGTATGACGCGCAATTATAATAAAACATAGTGCAAGCAAAACTTCTTTTATTAATAATAATACCTTCTTAGGTTATTTACATTCCATGGGCGAGGTACAGCTTTCACATCTAAGTCTTCCAAATGATATGCACCTATTCTTGCTACTGAAGTGATGCGATATGGACCTTCCCAGTTGGGCCCTAACTTTCCCCAGGACGGGTTCTTGGCATTACCCAAAACTTTTCTCAGCACCAGGTCTCCTGGCACTAATGGCCGTAGTTTTACATTAGCATCAAACCCCTGCTTGAGTTTCTGGTGGTAATAGGCCAATTGAATCGTTGCCTTTTCTCTTTTTTCTTCAATTAAATCCAAACTCCTTCCTAGCAGTTCGTAGTTGTTGCTTTGAGTGAAGGTGCCCGTTCTCAGCGTTGAGAAGCTAGTCTCTAGGGGGAGGACAGCTTCGGCCCCATAAGTCATGGAAAAGGGAGTCTCTCCTGTTGACCGTTGTGGTGTAGTCCGATAGGTCCATAGGACGTGTGGCAGCTCTTCCACCCATCTTCCCTTCGCACCATCTAATCTCTTCTTCAACCCATTGACTATGACCTTATTAACAGTCTTAGTCTACCCATTTCCTTAGGGGTAGGCCAGAGTGGAATATCGGTTCATAATTCCCAAGTCACAACAATATCTCCTGAAGGCCTTACTATCAAATTAAAGGCCATTGTCCGAGACGAGGGCATGAGGGACTCCGAATCGAGTAACGATGTTCTTCCAGATGAATTTCTTTGCATCCACGTCCCTGATGTTGGCCAGGGGCTCGGCTTCGACCCATTTGGTGAAATAGTCTGTGCTAACTAACAGGTATCTTTTATTTCCAGCTGCTTTAGGGAAAGGGCCTACAATATCCAGGCCCCACTGAGCGAACAGCCAAGGACTGGAGAGGGGATTAAGGACCCTTCCCGGTTGGTGGATATTTGGAGCAAACCTCTAGCATTGATCACACTTCTTGGCATATTCTTGGGCTTCCTTCTACATACCCGGCCACCAATATCCTTGAGTGATGGCTCTGTGTGCCAGTGATCTTCCTCCTGTGTGACTCCTGCAAATTCCCTCATGCAACTCTTCAAGTAGTAGCTCTGACGCTTTGGAGTGTACATATAGCAGATACGGCCCAGAATAGGAGCGCTTGTACAGCTTATGATCCTCGGACAGCCAGAACCAAGAAGCTTTTCTTCGTATTTTCTCGGCTTCTGATTTCTCTTCTGGTAGTGCATCATCTTTAAGAAAGCTCACTATGGGATCCATCCAGCTCGGACTCACTCTGACTTGATGGATTCGAACCATGTCCTTTTTTACTACATCTGCTCTATACAAGTCCTCGACAAGGATGATTTGAGGTAAACCCTGCTCCAAGGACATGGCAAGAGTGGCCAATGAATCCGCATGCGTGTTCCCACTCCTAGAGACGTGTGTCAAGTTGAAGAATTCAAAGTCCGATTGTAAGCACCTGACCTGACTCAAGTACTCCTGCATTCTCACATCTCTGGCTTCTAGCTCACCTTTCATTTGGCCTATAACCAATCTGGAATCCGAGAACACTTCTAATGCCTTCTCCCCCCCCCATTTTCTGCCCCCCCCATTTTCTGCACCATGGTCATTCCTTGCAATAAAGCTTCATATTCGGCTTCGTTGTTCATGGCCGAGAACCCTAGTCTCAATGACTTTTCTATGGTAATTTTCTCAGGGGATATTAAAACTAGCCCTACCCAGACCCCTTTTAGATTGCCACGCCATCAGCGTACACTTTCCAGCGTGAGGCTCCTTTTGCAGAGATTGTGCCAACCGATTTTCCATCCATATTTTCCTCCTTTGCTACTGCTTCTATTAAGGGCTTGGCAAATTTGGCTATTAAATCAGCGAGGACTTGGCCCTTGATGGAGGTCCGAGGCATGTATTTAATATCGAAGGCCCCTAGAACCATGCTCCACATGGCAATTCTTCCCGTGTAATCAGCACTCCGGAGTACCGACTTGAGTGGGAGCTGAGTTAGAACAATGACCGTGTGCACTTGGAAGTAATGAGGGAGTTTTCACGTGGCATGTACTACTGCCAAAATCGCCTTCTCCAATGGTAAATAACGCACCTCGGCCTCATGTAACGATTTACTCACATAGTAAACTAGCCATTGTATGCCACCATCAATTCGTATCAATACCAAGCTTACAGCGTGAAAGGCCACCGTAATGTATGCGAACAAAACCTCGTCGGCCTCAGGACTAGACATAATAGGTGGCCGCGATAGGTATCCTTTAAGTTGCTGGAAGGCTAAGGCACAGTCCTTGGACCACTCAAATCCTTTCCATTTGTTCATCAGGAGGTAGAAGGGTCGGCATCGGTCCGCAGATCAAGAAATAAACTGATTCAAGGCCGCGATCATTCCAGTGAGTCTCTGGATTTCTTTCGGGTTCCGAGGAGGTTGCAAATTGTGAATTGCTTTGATCTGATTTGGGCTCACCTCAATTCCCCTGTGAGTCACCATATAGCCCAAAAATTTGCCTGACCCGACACCAAATGAGTACTTAGAGGCATTGAGACGCAGTTTGCGTTTCCTCAAGATGTCGAAAATGACTCCGAGGTCTCCCACATGCTCGGACACCACTTTACTCTTTACTACTATGTCGTCTATGTAGATTTCAATACTCTTGCCCAATTGTGGCTCAAACATTCTAGTCATCATCCTTTGGTAGGTAGACCCTGCATTCTTCAAACCGCAAGGCATCACTTTGTAGTGGTAGTTTCCAATAGGAGTCACGAATGCCGTTTTTTCTTGATCACCCGGGGCTAGTGGTATTTGATAGTAGCCCTAAAAGGCATCCAAGAAGCTCATTCGAGGATGGCCTACAATTGCATCCACTAACTAGTCTATCCGAGGCATTGGGAATGGGTCTTTTGGGCACGCCTTGTTCAAGTCTATGAAATCTACGCAAACTCGCCACTTCCCACTCTTCTTCTTTACCACTACAGTATTGGCCAACCACTCGGGGTAGAAGACCTCTTTGACAGCTCCTGCTTTCTTGAGCTTCGTTACTTCATCCCTAACAGCGTTGGCATGCTCTTTTAATGGGCGTCAAGGTGGTTGCTTTTTGGGAATGACGGATGGGTTAACGTTTGGGTGGTGGCAAATGAAGCTCGGATCAATCCCTGGGCCTCGTAGGCGTCCCACGCAAACACGTCCACGTTTTTAAGAAACCCAATCAGTTCTTCTTTCTCTCAATGAGGTAGTTCTGAGCCGACTTGAAAGAACTTCTCTGAATCAGCGTCAACAATCACCTTTTCTAGATTTTCGCATTTTACCTCCTCGATTGGCTCATTACCGGGCAATGTCGGGGTGGCTGATTGCTATAAGTCCTTTCGAGTAGAGGCCAAGGGCTCAACACTAGGTTGGCGTGAGATGGTAGCCACTATGCACTGTCTGGCCATGGTCTGATTCCCCACAATCTCCTCGACTCGGCCTTCAGACGGGTACTTCACCTTCTGGTGAAGTGTAGAAGAAACAGCCCCTAAGGCATGAAGCCAAGGTCTTGCCACAATTGCTGTGTAAGGCGAATAGGCGTCAACCACAATGAAATCCACCTCCACCACGTCCGAACCAGTCTGTATGGGTGGTCTGATCTGGCCCCTTGGTGTAACGGTCTTCCCTTCGAAACTAACTAAAGGAGAATCGTACGCCGTCAGCCCCCTGTACAGGTCGGGGTACATTACTTTCACAGCACTGCCCTGATCTACCAATACTCTCTTCACATCAAACCCCCCAATTCAGAGTGTAACAACCAAAGCATCGTCGTAGGGTTGGATGGTTCCAATCTTATCCTCGTCCGAGAATCCCAGGACAAGCGAGGCTCCTTTCCTGGACTTTTTAGACTCCCGATCGTTGTCCTCAGTGGAGAGCCGAGCCACAGACATTACTCTGGACGGATAAGAGCCGGTCCTTCCTAGAGTAGCAAGGATGACATTTATCGTGCCCATGGGAGGTCTTAAAGATATGTCTCTTCGGGGTTCTTGGTTTGTCTGGCCTGGATGACCACTAGAAGGATGCAAAAGGTGTCTCAGTTTCCCTTCTCGGATGAACTGATCCAAGTGGTTCTATAGGTTCCTGCAGTCTTTTGTAGTATGTCCGTGGTCTTGGTGGTACTGACAATACAGACTCTAATTTCGCTTTATGGAGCCTACAGCCATCTTATTTGGCCACTTGAAGAATGACTCATTCTTGAATTTTTCTAAAACCTGGTGTACCAGTTCTCTGAATACGGCATTAACCATCTACATGTTGGCTGATCCTGATTGCCCTGCGAAATCTCTCCTCGGCTGGTTATTGTTGTATCGTTCCGACCTGAAATCATTCCTCTTTTGAGGGATGATCTTCTCCTTTCCTTTCCCTTGCAGTTGGTCCCCTTCCACCCTTTTGTATTTGTCAATCCGATCCATAAGTTGACGAACGCTGGTGACAGGCTTACCAGTCAAGGATTTCGTCAAACCGTGCTTGATGGGGAGACCAATTTTAAAAGTATTAATGGCGACGTCGTCAAAGTTGTTGTCCATCTCATTGTACATTTCCCAGTATCTGTCCGAGTATGCTTTTAAAGTTTCTCCCTCACGCATGGATAATGACAACAATAAACTCAGAGGCAGAGAAGCCCTACTGTTCATAATGAAACGAGAGCCAAAGGCTTGGGTGAGCTGCTTATAGGAATCTATGGAGTCCGTTTTCAAGCTGTTGAACCACCTCATCGCCAGGGGTCCTAGGCTGGACGGGAAAACCTTGCACATCAAAGCTTCGTTCTAAGAGTGGATGGCCATTCTTTGATTAAACTGGCTCACATGCTCCACAAGGTCCATTTGACCATTATAAACGATGAACGTAGGTTGATAGAAACACCAAGGTAGTCTAGCCCCTTCTATCTTGCGCGTGAAGGGCGACTTAGAGATCTGATCCAGGGCTTTATTCATGGCATCATTACCCAGGCCCTTACTAGATGGTCCCTTGTGCTTCCGTCTATGATGGTACTCGTCTTCATAAGAGAAGGTCTCACTTGGGGGAGTTCTTGATCTCCACCTGTAATTGTCGTCCTCTTCATCATTAGAAGATATGTCGAAGCTGGAAGGAGACCGCCTTTGTTGTGCATGGCGCAGTCTCTTTTTTGAGTCGTCTATCTCTTGCTACATGGCTCGACGGTTGTTTTGTCTTTGGGCTATGCAACTGCCCACTTAAGAGGGGCTTTTGTTCGTCTAGGTGACATGCACACTCCCCTCTCGATTCCTTTCATTTTCCTGATTTTGTTCAAGTTCAGGGTCAGGGAAATTACCCTGTCGTTGGGACCCTATGGGTTCTGTCCGTTGGGGACTTGCCTGGCGCGGGTTTTCTTAGTGTAGACCTGATCCTTCCATGTCTAACTGTTGCACTCACTAACATACAAGTTCTTCCCACAGACAGTGCCAATTATAGAGGCAAGATTTGGAGCCCAAGCCCAAATGTATGGAGTCCTGGTCTAATAAGCCCAATACAATGAATTTTGTAGAGTATGAGTTAAAGAACTAGATCTTAATGAGTTGGACAACGGCTAATATGGAGTTAAGAGACAATCAAGCACAAATAAAAGACATCAGTGTCCATGGATGTTTAGTCCGAGGAGGCCAAAGATTAACATATACTGATCACAATTGAATATTAAGATTGTTTAGTATGCTACAGTGTCCTCTCTCCCTCTTTTTCCACCCCATCCCTCATGGGGGCTCTTCCACATTATATAGCTCCTTTCTGATCATATAGACCTTCCACTTGTTGATCATCTGGATCCCCACTTGTGTACCCATCCCATCAGACACCCCTTTCAGCTTTTTGTGAGTTGTGGCAGCCAAGGCAGCACTGTTCAGGGGTCCTCTCCACATTAATGCGGCCAGGAAAGTAGCTACAGTGCATTTAATGTGGTGGTAGCAGCTTTTCCTTAGATATTTTGAGTTTTCTTCCCTCTCACATGTTCATAGGACGCATTTCAATTGCTATAGTACACACTTGGTTTGCGTTTGTCATGTCCGAGGAGGAGTTCCTCCTCGGACCTTCTTTCCCACTGATGAGACTTGTAATGTGGATCATTTAAGTTATCTTCTCCTCCTCGGACTTGTTAGTGTCCTCGGACAAGGCCCAAGGCCCAATACATTATTTTGGGCCCTAACCCCTGTAAGGTTAAATTTTGTTCAAAAATGCCCTAGGCCGTGCTGGCCAATAATTTTTTTTGGAATCTAATGTTGGCGTTTTTACACAAAAAATCTTTTCCAAGAAAAAATAAACTCGGTTAAATTTTGTTTGGAAATGCCAATAGGTCCTACGGCCCAAAAATTTTGACCGGAATACAATGTCGTTGTTTCTGCACAAAAACTTGTAGATAACATATATAGAGGTCTGTAAAACAAATGGAAAAATCAATTGCAAGAAAAATAAAAACACAGTAAAATTTTGTTCCATTATTTAGAAAAGGGGTCCATTATAAGCAATTAAAGGCCTATTTAGTATATATGTTCAAACACATGTTTTCAGTTTTTAAACAACATTATACATATTTTTATATACTTTTTTACCTACACGTATTTTCAAAAACACTTAAAACTGATGTTTAAACACGTACCAAAATCGTTTGAAAGTTGAAACAAATGGTACAGTAGTGTTGACCTAAGCTTAAGTACTCAGGCCAACCTGACCACACGTCTGACCCCCAAAGATCATTGGCAATTAGGTTAAGGTAAATATCTTATGATTTTTTAGAGTATAATCAAAAGGAAAATTCAAAAAGTAAAAATTAAAGCTAACAGCAAAATTTGCTTGCAAAACCCAATATTGGATCAGATACCCAAAAAGCCCAAACATACATTTTGGCTGGTATAGAGTCATGTGACCCAAGCCCTGTACTAGCCCTGTAGAGGCAGAACCATATACTAACATACAGATCCGTGCTGTAACACAATACCATCCACTACTTATTAATTAATACATGATATCTGTGAGACGGGCAGACTGTGTGAAGTGTGAACCCACATCAAATCTTACAAAATCCAAGTCTTTGTAAGCCTGGGAGGGTGTGTTTTGCAGGGCTCGAGGCAAAACGGCGTCTTTTTTATCTTTTTAATACATTTTTTTTTTTCTAAAAACATAAGTGGCAAAACCATAACTCAGATGGCATCTTTTTTTTTATTATTTTTTATTTTTTCAAAAAATGCAAGTGCAAGACACTGGAGTTACTGACACATGTTTTTGTACTGAAAAAAATAGGAGTCGTTTGGTGCTTATGTCCACCATTTTCAGTTTTTTTTAAAGGGTCCGGTTAATGTGTAAACTATCTATTTTTGGAAGCAATTTCTCGAAAATTGAAAAAGCTGTCAATACTTTTTCAATTTTCGAGAAAAAATTTTCCAAGAAATAAAAAATATTGGGGCACACATTAGAAATTTTTTTAAAAAAAATATGTATAATTAAAAAAATGTTTAAAAAATTGTTTAAAAATTAAAAATATGTATTTGAAATGGTATAACAACAGCCATACCCTCCTGACACTCATTTATGTGATAAGAAATCAGGAATCAAAGCTCCCTACGCCTTTTTTTAGTGAACTCAAATTGTAAATAAACTAGCGTGTAAACTTAACTATCACCATTTGGGTTTAACATGTAGAAAATTTGCAAATTGTGGAGATCAGAGATATATAAAAAGTAGACATGGACTAACCTATAGGAATCTTTTTTTAATTTTTTTTTTCTTTCAAAAATCACGAGTGGCACGACTGTAGCCCATACGGCATCTTCTTTTTTTTTAATATTTTTTTTTAACATAAAACACAAGTGACAAGACTGCAAACCAATTCGGCATCTTTTTTATATATTTTTTTTTTCAAAAAATGCACGTGAAAGGACACTAGAATTATTAGACAAAACCACTCATTAATGAGATTATTTCTCCTTACACACTTTTTTTGAAACTCGTTAGCTTATCTATATATATAATAATAGGTGAAGCAGAGAGAAAATCCAATTAGATTTCAATTGGATTCTCAATTTTGCGCCACTTGTCCTAACCAAAACTCAAAAAAAAAAAATTTAATTAGATTATAAATTTGACTTCAATTTTGTGTCATGTATCTTATCTAAATTTTCTAATTTTTGTGCCCAAATAAATGATGCATTAACATTTAACACGGAAGCCAATAAAACCACAATAATAATGCTCATTGGCCTAAGCAAAAACATCTTACCTGCACACTTTCATGGAGATTATAAATTGGACTCTAATTTTGTGTCATGTATCTTATCTAAATTTTCTAATTTTTGTGCCCAAATAAATGATGCATTAACATTTAACACGGAAGCCAAGAAAACCACAATAATAATACTCATTGGCCTAAGCAAGAACATCTCACCTGCACACTTTTATGGGTGATCTCAATAGAGTCTGGAGCTCTTCTAATCCCACAACCAGAACCAAGGAGTCCAACGAGAAAGACTATAAAAGTAAAACATCATCTCCTCCTAATTCCATATCTTCATCCCATGTCTCCTCCTCTCTCAACCTCTACCAACTAGATCCACACACTGCCCTCTCCTCCTCCCTACGGATTTCTTAGAGCAAGGCCGGGTTCAAACACAATGTTCAATCCCACTCTTCCTTGCTTCACACTCTCATACATTAGCGCTTCATTGGCGCCTCCAAGAAGATTCCAAGCTCAATGATTAGTTCTTATTTTTTAATAGTTTTTAGTGTGTCTGGATTAAGATTTTGTTAATTTGTTAAAAGTGACAAAAATATAATCATATATATTATATTAAGTTGAAGTTCAATTTTAGAATTCAAATTGAATCAAATTAATTTCTAATCTATATATAAAATAATAGGTGAAGCAGAGAGAGTGTGAAATTGAATTCCAAATTAGAACTCTAATTTTGTGCCATGTGTCTAGAATCTGAAATTGAAGTTGAATTTTGCATCATGTGGCTAAATGTATGTGGTTTCATTCTCATTAAAACCACTTCTATGTATCGGGTCAAGTGAGTTACTGTGCTAATTAAGTTTTTTTTTGATTTTGTAGTCAAACGCGAAAACCAAAGAGATTAATATCGGTGATAAGAACTTGGTTTGGGTACATTGCATAATTTCCAAAAAGATAGCAAAGCCAGAGTTTGCATCTTTGTTATAAATTGCTTACAAAGTTTGCATCTTTACATTTGCATTGAGTTTCGGATTAAAGTGTTTTCTTCTTGGTTCTGACATTGAGTTTTGTTTACTATTCACTTACAAAGTTTGCATCTTTACATTTGTTATAAATTGCTAATATGTGATTAGATGCACATTATGCCTAAAATTCACTATCCTTATATTTGGCTTTTTGTTCAGATTTGGCACCTATAAAATGAAGAAAGCACTGCTGTGGACCGATGGATGATACTTTTTGCAGGCTGCAAAGGAACTTAGTCTAAGTGATGATAATAAGAATCTAGATAGTATAATTCAACAAAATAACTATACTAATATATATCTAAAAACAATTGGTCAAAAGCTATAAGATATAGAATACAGAATAACAACCCCTTCTACTTCCATTAAAAAAGAAAATGCGACTAATATCCCTTTATTTATCCCTCATGAAACACCTCCTCATCTTAGAGCACCTTTAAAGTGACCCATGACAGAAAAAAAAAACGGATAATTTGCTTGATGAAATAAATAAAAAAAAAACTAGATTTAATGAAATTAGAGTCACAAAAAGACATGGACCCACTAAATAATAGGAAGTTAAATACAATAGGAAGAACTGAATCTTCAAAGGATGAAGATTCAAAAGATAATCAATTGATAGATTTGACAGATTCGTTAAATATAGATAATTTAGAATCACAATTTACTGATAAATTACAGATTAATAAATTAACTTTATCATCTTCATCACAAGACCGTAAAAAAGGAAGAATTGAGGAACCATATCCCAAAAAGAACTGGTATCCTAAACCTACTCCTCTTGATTTGCAGTTTGAAGAAAGACATACTTTTGTTAATTCATCTTATTCACCATATTTAATTTATGAATGGAATATTGATGGAATGTCAAAATATGAAATAATAAATCTTTTACATGAAATGACTTTGCTCACTAACGTCTATAAGAATCATGGGAAACTAGATCACCAGATAGCCCATTTAATTGTCACTGGTTTTACTGGCCAATTGAAAAGTTGGTGGGACCACTATTTAAATAATGATGACAGAAATGGAATATTAACAGCTGTTAAAAGAGAAACAGATGGAAGCGTTATCATGACAGACAACAACCTTCACAAGATGCAATTAATACTTTAATTTTTACCATAATTAAACATTTTGTTGGAGATCCCAATCAATATAAAGAAAGAGTTTCAGATGTTTTAATTAATTTAAGATGTCCACAACTTTCAGATTTTAGATGGTATAAAGATGTTTTTATTTCAAAAGTTTTAAGTAGGAATGATTGTCGATAATCATACTGGAAAGAAAAATTTATTGTTGGTTTACCTTACTTCTTTGCTCAAAAAGTCAGACTTGATCTAGCCAATAATGATGATGGAACTATAGACTATCCTAAATTAACATATGGTGACATAATATCTTCAATCAATAAGACAAGTTTATGGTCATGTAATGATTTAAGATTGAAAAATCAGATAGAGAAAGAAAAAAGATATTCCTAAAAGGAGCTAGGAACATTTTGTGAACAATATGGTTTTGAACCATTGATTGCTCCCTCTAGGAAATGAACAAAAGAAAAGAAAAATGCAGATAGATACAAGAATAATGACAGAAGATATCATAAGGGTAGGACTAAAGAAAAGAAAGAAGAATCCAAAAGAAAGAAACGTGATAGATATAAAGAAAGAGACATTATCTGCTTCAAATGTGGCAAAAAGGGACACACTAGTAGATACTGTAACTTTCAAAGAAAGATAAATAAACTTGACATAACAGGAAAGCTAAAAGATAAATTAATGAGTATAATAGAACAGACAGATAGTGATGAAACAGACAATGAAATTCACCAGATAGACAATTATGATACTACCTCATCATCAACAGATATATCTTCAGACTATGGAAAAGTTAAATTATGCGATTGCAATAATCCTGATAATTGTTATTGTAAAAGAAAACTAAAAATAAGTGTTTTAACAAAACAAGAAAATATGATAATGGACTTAATAGACAAACTTCCGGATTTACAATCTAAAAAAGATTATTTATCTAAATTGAAAGAAACTTTAACCCAATCTGACAGGCCAGAAATAGATTTGAAAGATTATAAGTCAACTTATAATTTTTCAAAAATTACTGATAGATTCAAACCCAGTAAACCTATAGCAATAACAGATTCACAGATAGATGTCAATAATCTAAGAAAAGAGTTAAAAGAATTAAAATCAAAAAATTTCATTTTAAAGGACATGATTGATCAGATAGCCGCACAAGTAATTAGTGTAAAGGATAGAATTAGATATGTTAATAAATCCTTGACAGACTCCTCTCTCCTTGACGGAAATAATTATGTGGATAAAAGTTTTCATAAAGATGAATATAAAGACGAATTTTTAAATATGATTGACAGAATGGTATTCTAGAAATGGTATACTAAAATAACTTTGGTTGTTCATAAAGAATTTTCGTTAACAGTTGTTGCACTTGTTGATTCTGGAGCTGATATGAATTGCATTCAAGAAGGATTAATACCTTCCAAATATTATGAATCAACAACAGACAAATTAACCCACGCCAATGGTGATAGACTTAAAATAAGCAATAAATTAACTAAGGCATATATACACTATAATGGAATCAATTTCAGAACACCTTTCTTTTTGACAGACAAGTTGTCCTCTAAAGTTATTCTTGGGAGTCCCTTTTTAGCTTTACTTTATCCTTTTTCCACGACAGACAATGGAATATGTACTAATATCTTGGAAACGGAAGTAAATTTTAAGTTCAACCTACCTCCAATCCCTAAGGATATACATTTGCTAAAAGAAATCTCAATATTTAAGAACATAAATACAGATGAGCCAGTAGCAGATAATGATGAGATTACAACAAACGAGATTACTACGATGATACTACTCTACCCAGCAGCACTTAAGTATTAAGTATATGTATATATATATTATTTTCAAAAACAATTATCTCTTTTCAAAAAATTTTATTTAAAGTTTGCTTTCAAAAATAATTTTTGTATTTTATGCCCTTCCCTAATCCTCCCAAAATCCTATGTCCCTTTTAGAAATAGACAGATTTTTTCCTTTGTTTAGACTCCCTTTGTAAAATTTGATACTACGACAGATGCATGAAGGCCTTCAATTAAGGCATACTTGCACAATTTGTTAATTTTAAAATTAACGGTCAATTGCTTGGCAAGCAAGATAGCTATCGTAAGGCTAATAACAAACCACATAACAGACCACATTTTTCCAAAACAGAAATCCCCAATGAAGATTTCAAACAGAGCATGAAGGCTTCTCAATAGAGACAATATCCCTTCAAATAGTGATTTGCAGAATGTCCAGAAAATTCAGACAGATTATTATTCATCAGCATGACAAATCACTATTCACCAGCATGTGTGAATAGCTTCCAGAAACTCTATGAAGATTCCATGAGCAATAAGATAATTCTAATCTACGCAGATACAAATTGATAGATAGAATGCTCTCCCGAACAGGAATCGGCGACAGATCACTAGGATAGATCACTATTCACTAGGACAGATCACTATTCATCAGCACGTGCAAATAGCTTCCAGACAGATCCAAGACAATCCAGACAGATACAGGCAAAGAGCCACAGGTCACTACTGTTCCATACAGAGGTCACAGGTCACTATTGTTCTAGACAGATCCAGAAATAACAGACAAATATTCTTGACAAAACACTATTCACTTGCATGTGACAGAAAGTATCCTGACAGATTTCGATTCTCGGAATATATGGTTCTACCGACAATTTAACTTGAGTTAACTTTACTTACTCAGGTTAATTTACCATGGTTTACTACATCTATAAAAGCAACAGACTACGTAGACAGAAGACAGGCTTCAATTCTAGACTTCTAAATTCCAAAAAGTTTCTAAGATTCCAAGCTTTAGAAAGACTTTGTAATAGCCTTCCCTCTCCTTCTCTCCGAAAGACTTTTGTACTCCACTCTCTTTTTGTAATCTTGTAACATTTCCTCTTCAGACAGACAACCTTGTAACCTTTTAGTTTTTAAGACAGTTTTATTTTATAATCTTGTAACTCTTCAGACAGTTTATTTTCAAGCTTGTATCAAAGACAATTGTTTTTCAAGTTTATCAAAGACAGAAGTTTTTATTCAAGTAAGATTTTATTAGTTTCAGTTTTCATATTCCATACTCCATTTTAACCTTATTTTGAATATATCTATTTTGCTATTTTCTTCTTTATCATCTATTTTATCATTGTTTATGCTTCTATATTACTGCTGTGCTCACTCCTGTGTAGTCAAATGTATCAGAGTAGACATAGACTAACCTATAGTAATCTTTTTTTATTATTTTTTTTTCAAAAAACACAAGTGGCACGACTGTAGCCCATACGACATCTTCTTTTTTTTAATATTAAAAAAAAAAAAAAAAAAAACGCAAGTGACAAGACTGCAACCAATTTGGCATCTTTTATATATATATATATATATATATATTTTCAAAAAATGCAAGTGGCAAGACACTAGAATTATTAGACAAAACCACTCAGTGATGAGATTATTTCTCCTTACACACTTTTTTTGAAACACGTTAACTTCTTTTTATAATTTAAGGAAATCAAGGGCAAATGCCATTTTTTTTCCTCTGTATGGAGTCATAATTTTAGAAGAAAAAAGATGCTGCTTAAAAGCCTAGCAAAGTCCTACCATTAATAAGGTGAAAAATAGCAGAAACACACATACACACAGAGTCTAGACGAGAAGAGTAAGCAAATTGTCAATTAGATTGCCAAGCCAGATTTGGTATTTATATTTGAAACAAAACAAAACAGCATTAATTTGGTAATTCCACAAAATTCAGACAATTTAAAATTCATGGTTGTCCTTGATCTAAACTTCTTGAGTTCTTGTTTCACCGTCTAAAGGAAAACATCAATCAGAACATTTTTCGAATGCAGAGAAGCCTTGAGTAGCTTCAAATCCTAACAATAAACCAGTAGGAAAAAAATAGTTATTTTACCACTATCTAGTAGAAAAAAAGAGTCACAATTTCAAAATTTTTCTATTTAGCTTATTTTTGCTACCATTTATGCGTGTCACTGCACTTTTTAGTACTATTTATGGGTCTCACTGTATAATTTTAGCTAACTTTTACATTTAACTACAGTACTTTCAACCAAAAAAATTTCAGTTTCAGCAAAATAAGTGAATCCTAAACAGACTCTTATGTCTTAAGAGGTATCTTTTCATCATCACCAAGCACCACTTGAGTGGGTCCCATGGTAGGTGGTATCCCCTGTACAAGAGGAAGTGAGTATACTTCAGAGAGTCAAATAATACAACAAAAAATTTTTCAGTTTCAACAAAATAAGTGAATCCTAAATAGACTCTTATGTTTTAAGAGGTATCTTTTCATCATCACCGAGCTCCACTTGAGTAGGTCCATGGTAGGTGGTATCCCCTGTACAAGAGGAAGTGAGTATACTTCAGAAAGTCAAATAATAATCATGACAATGAGGGACATGTTATGCATTTCGAAAAATTGAAGAGGAAAGCTTTTTAGCACAAGCACATAGCACAATTAAATTTCTAATTTCAAAAAAAAAAAATCTAATTTATCGTTTTCGTTCACACGGTAAGGAAAGCACATAAAATACAACAAAAAACATGTGAGCAAAGACATGTATATGTAAGAAATACAAAGCATGTATATGCATGCCACTATGAAAACAACATTTGTTTTCAGTTTTTAATTTTGTTAAATATGTTATTAGCAACGCGATGTGTTATACCATGTTGTGTATGCTAGAGTGGATGTGGAAGGAGTAGCATAGAATAGGAACACCGAGAACACGAGGGTTACGTGGTTCAGCCTTGATGGCCTACATCCACAGAAGAATCCCTTAAGGGCTACATCTTTATTGTGTAAGAGTGTAGTATAATAACCTGTGTTGCAATGAGCCATAACATGAGTATATATAGGCGACTAAACCTTAGACTACTAGTATAAGCAGGAGTGGGCTTTGGCCTATTACATTGGGCTAATATGTCTAATATATATCTCTAACACCCTCCCTCAAACTCAAGGCGGAAGCTTGATGAATGCTTGAAGTTGAATAAGCATGAGAAGATCATTTGGAGATGCCGTGAAGAATGCCTTTGAATAAACCACAATGAAGAATGTGCCAATTGACCAACTTCGGAGTTTCAAATGAAGAAACGGAATCCAAAATTGGAATCTACGCGAAAAACTGAGCAAGATAGGCCTTTTCGAAATTTTTGACTTTTGGTCAAAGGTCAACGCAAAAAGTCAAAGTCAACAGGTCCAGGGTAAAGTCAACGGATACATGGTCCGGGTCAGGTCACGGATCAGCAACAGAGTCGTTGACGTCATCCTATGACATGTCGCTGACATGGACTAGGGCTAATGTGGAGGTGCTTGCATGGCTGCTAATGTGGAGTGATGACGTCACCCGCTGACGTCAGATGACATCAGCAGCAATTTTTCGACGCATGGAAGGCGTGTGACGATGTTACCGGCGTGTGGTGGCGAGACAGATACCTAGACGGCTCGTGTTGGCGCGTGTGAGATCGTATGATCACCAGATTCTTAAGCCAAGTGGAGCGGGGGACGACAAGGCCGTCTTGGCGGCATATGTACTTGAGATCCGAGCTGGGAGTCGAGAATCTTCGACGGCACGTGTGAGAGTTCTAGTAGCCGTTGTCCGTGCGTGGTGGCATGCGCGGTTTTCGTTGGAGGTCGGATTCATGGGTTTTGGTCGCGATATGCCGTGAAGCACGTCTATCTTGTTGGTTCCATTAGGCGAAGGCTTGATATGCACAAATCTGATAAGGAGAGGCACGGATTGCTAGGTTGTCAGATTTTGACATAGCACAGAGCCATGGTGGCTGCGAGATGCCGTGGAGTCTAGATCCAACATACAAGCATGTGTGACTTCTAATGGTGGTGTGCACGTGAGAATCTTCTTTGCTTGCTAGAGATGTTTGTTTGATGCCAAGAACAAAGTTTGGTTCTAATACCATGTTAAATATGTTATTAATAACGCGATGTGTTATACCATGTTGTGTATGCTAGAGTGGATGCGGAAGGGGAAGCATAGAATAGGAACACTGAAAACACGAGGGTTACGTGGTTTAGCCTTGATGGCCTATATCCATGGAGGAATCCCTTAAGGGCTACATCTTTATTGTGTAAGAGTATAGTACAATAACCTGTGTTACAATGAGCCATAACATGAGTATATATAGACGACTAAACCCTAGACTACTAGTACAAGCAGGAGTGGGCTTAGGCCTATTACATTGGGCTAATATGTCTAATATATATCTCTAACAAATTTTTCAAAATAAGTTCTTCTACTTTCATACATTTTCTCATGATTTTGATCGGCAAGTTATCACTTTTTTCATAAACTTTTTTTTTTTTTTTTTTTGCCGAATACTTTTTTCATAAACTTATCATTATTTTTTTTCCCAATTTCATATATATTTTTTGATGGTAAGTATTGAGAATATAAGAAGAAGATGTTATCCAATTGAGAATTTGTCAAAATTCACCTCCAATAAAAAAGATATTAAATAAAAAAAAATTATAGTTTAAAGTTGTGGGGGCAGAGAATTCGCGGGCCAGGCCCACTCTACATTAGGGCCCAGGGCCCAAGCCGAGGAGAGCCATTGCTGAGGATGACCTCATGCTCGGCACCTCATGAAATGCCTAAAGAAAGGGGCAAACTGAGTGTAGGGGCAGGGCAAGGGAAAAAGCTGCCAACATCATAATACAAAACCCTGTATCTGACAAGTCCATACTCTAAACCATACCCTTTAACTTTCCCAACGACCCCAAACCACTCTAGGTATGGGTTGACAAGACAGGTCTGCACCCCAGAAAAGTGAAACTTACACGTGGACACTAAAGGGGGAAACAAACACTAGTATAAAAGGAAAAACCCCCCAGAAGAAAAAGGGACTCCCTCCCCCGGTAAAAGGGAGAAAGGGAAGGATATAAGGCTCCTCGGACAGCGTCCAAGGACTTAAGTCCTACAACCCGTACTAATGGAGGGCTTAGCTAGTCAAGCCAAGCCCGCCCATATAAGAACTTCCATAGACACCACGATTAAACCGTCCACCTGTGCTCAAGGTCATGCCTTTCAAGCCCACTCTCTACAAATCATATTGTTGGGGTCCTTTGCATACAAGCCCAACGTCATTCTTGGGCCGTTAAATAAATCGTGTCCCTACAAAAGCTATAACTAATTTTGTAACTAAATTTTGTCATTTTAAAGATAGCTTCACTACTCCCATTACCAAAAAAAAAAAAAAAAATCATAACATAAGAACCTCTCTTAAAAAAAAAAATTAATGCTATTTAATAGTTGGAGGTAGGAAATTTTCTGCCAATAGGCTACAAGTAAAATTTTAGCTTCACAGGCTCTTCTTTTTTTTTTTTTTTTTTTTTTTTTTTTTTTTTTTTTTTTTTGGTTAATGATAATAATTTACATCAATTATAATTTAAGATTAGTATATTTACCGATTACCAAAAAAAAAAAAAAACCCTAAGAGCATGATGAAAATTTTATTTAACTCAAGAGCTCAAAATGCCCGTCACTTTTTTTTTTTTCTTCTTCTTCTTGTGATTGGATTTTTATGCTATAAAAAAACGAAAAATTTGAACGGACTGAAATGATAAAGGTATGATTTTAAAAAGTTACTGTTAGAGCATTCTTAACAAGACTTGTATATGCTATATATGCTATTTTTTAGCATTGAAACTCAAAAAACCCACTCCATCAAACCGTGTATATGCTATTAAATTTACAATCTTGCTATAGTGCACTCTCATTTTTGAGAGCGCACTGTAGCAAGATTGTATAATATTTTATTAATTTCTTTATTCTCTCTCTAGCTCTCTGTCTCCCACATCTCTCTCCTTTCTGATTTCTCTCTCTCTGTTCCCACATCTCTCTCATTTCCTCACTCCCTCTCTCTTTCTCATTTCCTCACTGCCTCACAACAAGTTCGTACGTTTGAGATCGACTTGGTGGTGAGGAGAATGGCGTGATGGCGTGAGATTGGCGTGGAGGAGATCGACGTGGAGACTGGTGTGGAGATCGGCATGTTGTGTGTTTTCTTGTGGCGGTTTTTTGTGGTTCTTGTGGTAGTGGTTTCTTGGTGGTTCTTGTAATGTTTGGTGGGTGTTTGGTCCATCTGGGTTGAAGTTGGTTGTAGTGGTTGGGTTGCTGGGTGGTGGTCATCGGAGAGGTTGGGGTGGGTCTAGCTGTGGCGTGTTGTGGTGGGTTCAAATCGGGGTTGAGGTTGAGATCGAGGTTGAGGTTCAAATCGGGGTTGTTGGGGTGGTGGGTTTTGTGGCGGTTTTGTGGTGGGTTTGGCAGTGGTTTGTGCCGTGGGTTTTTTTTTTTAATATTTTCGTGGTTGGGGGTTGAGGTTGTGGTTGGTGGTGGTGGTTGTAGCTATGGCCGTGGTTAGAGGTGATGAGCTTGAAAAGCTCAGACTATAGAGGTTTTGAGAGCAAATATCAGAGAGAGGGAGAAACTTCTAGACCGGGTTGAGAAAGATGGAGAGATGATGGGAGAGAGAGACAGAGGGAGAGTGAGAAATAATTAAAAAATGAATAAAAAATAATTAAGAAAGAATATTTAAATGAAGTGTTAAAAAATAGAAATTTTGATATTAGGTGTATTGTAAAGTGATGTGTTAAATGCTATAAATTTAAGTTTTTAGATGCTAAATGTTAAAATTTTTAATAGTCTTGTTGAGAATGCTCTTAAGCATAAAAGCCAAGTAGTACATTAATCATTTATGTGAGAAGCGTTTTCATTGATGAGCATGTGAGCAGCTTTTTTTATCGGTAATCGGTGAGAAAACCATTTTCTCCCAACAAGCTATCCACCACACACACACGTCAGTCAAATCCTTTTATCTTTTTGGAGTAGCTGTAGTGCCTTAAATCATGCTTCATTCAATACATTCAATCAATCAAGGAATGGAGGCAGTTAGGCAGGTACATCATTTCATCAAAATCTACTACAGCCGAATAGATACTGAAAATCTAACTGGAACACACACAGTCACACACACAGTCAGGGAGCTGCTCAAAGTGAACAACGACGTTTTGCATCCAGTTTCTGTTATTCTAAGGGATTGAGATCCGTGCAATTCCCTAGCTATTGCACGGGACGCATTACCTCAAATCCCAGCCTTCCATTCAATCTAACGGCTCTAAAACAACTCTGCGTGACTGAGCTTCCATATCCAAACGTTATTTTGAGTGGCATTGATGAGCTAGAAAGAGACTGAACATATAGATAAAGATGCAAGAAACCAATGCCCAGAAAAATATCATACATAAATATCTCTCCCATCTTGTCATGTCAATATTCATTAGTATACTTTTTCTTTTCTTTCTAAATTGTATTTTTCTCACCTTAATATCTCCGTCGAAACAACAAAAAAGGAAGCATAAAAAGAGAATCAAAAAATAATAAATAATAAAATATTTAATTAAAATGATAAAATAATAAAATATTTGATGTGTATTGTAAAGTTGTATATTAAAATAAATAAAATAATGTTTTTTTGTGTCAAAATAATTATATTTATTTATTTTTTATAACTTTTTTTTTTATAAGAACACCTTTCAATAAACCAGCACAGAAAAACAGAGGAAACAAAGATACAAATATTACATCACAGGCAATCCTAAAGGATCAGGTGTCTCACTATGGATGGGGAACATCCTTCCCAGACCTGACTCACTTCCTTACACTTTCAATAGAAAATGCTGAAACAAATGAGAGCCACCCTACCATTACAATAGAAACACACAGCGACGCCAAGAGCTTCAGGGAATCACTCAATCCCTTGTCAAAACTAGGGATGGCAATTTAGATCCGACCCACGGATACCCGGCCCGGCCCGACCCTAATGGGCTGGATTTTACCCGGCCCGATAAAGAATAGGGTCAGGTATGGGTTTTTAAAAAAAAAACCCAAAGCGGGTCCGGGTTTTATCAAAAAAACCAGAAACCCGACCCGGATAAGACCCGGTTATATATATATATATATATATATATATAATTACTAAATTACCCTCACATATATATAGTTAAAAACCCTAAACTTTTCTACTCCTCTCCTCATTTCAAGCTTTCAACTCACACCTCCGCCTCTCCCTCTTCATCTCTCAGCTCTCTCACACACACTGCCACAAGCCCACAACACACACGGCCACAAGCAGACTGAGTCCTCTGCCCCTCTCATCTTCCTCACGTCGCCGTCGCACAGGCTTTACCTCACGCCGCCGCCACACAGGCTCTCTACTCTCTCAACTCCATTTCGTCCTCGCCGTTGCCGATCTCGCACTGTCGCACAGTCCACTGCCCCTCTCATCTTCCTCGCCCATGGCCATAAGCATGACACGGCCTCACTCCACCTCATTCTCCATTTTTTTTTTCTGGGTTCAGTTCGCCTCAATCATGTGAGTTTGTGTTTGTGTTTATGATTTCTGAAAGGGAAAAATGAAAATCATAGATCTGAAATTTGTGTTTGGTTTGTGATTTTGAAAGGAAAAATCGTAGATCTGAAATATGTGTTTGTGATTGTGTTTGGATTTGTGTTTGTGTTTGTCATTTTGGGCCGAAAAATCATAAATCAAAATTTTTGTTTCTGATTTTCTAATTCTCTAAAAAAAAAAATTGTTTTTAATTTTGGGCTGGACTGGTCATGAGGGACGGGGCCTGCGGGACCCATGGGGCCAGTGGGGGAGGTCCGGGTCTTGGAAAAAAAATCTGTTTAGTAAACGGGCCGGGTCCGGGCCATGGGTCTTGGCCCGTGGGTCGGGTCTGGGTATGAAAAAACCCGGCCCAAACCCGCCCGTTGCCATTCCTAGTCAAAACCTCTTGAAAAGTTAGTGCCCAAGTTAGAGCATCGACGGCAGATGTGCCAAATGTCAAATATTTGGTACATTTGACACACCAAACACCAAAAAATCCCCTTTATAAGATATTCCAAATCTCATAATTTTTGCCACATGTGAATAGTACTGTTCCATTTTAGAACGGTACGGACAAGAATGTTAAAAAAAAGTTTTTTATTCAATTTCTCTTATTCTTTTTGACTTTCTTTCTCTCTCTTTCTTGGTGTTTCGTGGGAAGAGTTAATATATTATCTTAATGTGTAGTAAATATTATTTTAATGTATAAAATTGAATGACAAAATATCTGATAAATAAGATGTTGTAAAATGATATGGTAAAATAAAAAAATAGGCTTTTAATTTGTCAAAATGACATTTTTTATAGAACATTTGTTATGGATGCTCTAATGTGAGGGTTTTAATTTTCGAATTTTTTTTTCCAAAATAGTTAATTATTTTGTACGGACACACATTTACATTGCTAAAACATAAGCGGTCCCATCTAAAACTCTTTACCCTTACTCCTAACAATGGGTGGCGCATTTCTCGAATTCTGTTTCCCCTCAAAAGCCTTCCTTTCTTGTTTCATATTTCCACAATGGACCAAGTCAAATTAAGTTACGTCCCCTAGAAATCTGTCATGCTTCTGTATGCAATAGGAACCCAAGGTTAAGTACTAGCTACAACCTTCTAGACTATCATGCTCATGGAGTCCGAGCTAGTAAGATGTTGCCTTCTTACTTCTTTAGTTAGATTATCATGGAAACTCAATCTTATTTAGCTGAGTCAGGTCCACAGTGCACCTCGCTGAGGGTTTAAACGCTCTAATACAAATCGCCTCAGGAACCCACCATGCTATTCTTGGTCTGTACGTAGATGAATTACAGTTCTAATAGCTGGCAGAGAAAGAAGGTTAAAAAGGAAGTCTACAAAGTCCATTCCAGCTTCTGTAAATAGGACTTTGTTTCCCTTTGTGTCAATTAGAGCATTCTCGTGGAGAGTTTTAAAAATTTTATTGAGCATCTAAAAACTTATTTTGTAATATTTAAAAAACTTATTTAACATGAGTCTTTTGGCCGAATATTGCTAAATCCAAAGTTTATTTGCGTTATAAGTACTGTTTCAAGTTATTTAGGGAATTGAGGAAAGAAAGTGAATTTTGGCAACACAACAAAAGTATGAGAGAGAAAGAGAAAAATTGGGAGAGATAAATTTTGAATTTCGGTAATCACATTACCGAAATTCCTGCTATCCAAACCTGCTGACCGAAAACCAATTATGGTAATGTCATTGCCGAAATAAGGGGAAAAAAAATTTTGTGGCAATGCCACTACCGAAAATGGGAGGAAAAAAATAAATAAATAATGGTTGCTGAAATCTGGGGAGGAATTAAAAAAAAAAATGCTACATCCATAATATTTTTACAACATTTTCACAACAAATCATAGGTGATTAGTTATTATTAGTTCAAATTTGAATTTAACACTAAGATTACTTTTTTAATCCAACAATAACAACCTGCCACTTAAAATTTGTTGTAAAAATTGTGTGCACATATCATTTCTTAAAATAAAATTTTAAAAAAAATGGAATGGATTTGTGGCAATGGCATTGCCGAAATAGGAGGGAAAAAGTGAATGTGGCATTTTTTTTTTTAATTCCTCCCCAGATTTCGGCAACCATTATTTATTTATTTATTTTCTCCCCTTTTCGGCAATGGCATTGCCACAATTGGATTTCGGTCAGTAGGTATTACCAAAATTCAAAATTTTCTCTCTCCCACTTTTTCTCTTTCTCTCTCATACTTTTGTTGAATTTCGGCAACACCGTTGCCGAAATTCACTCTCTTTCCTCAATTCCCTAAATAACTTAGAACAGTGCCTATAACGCAAATAAACTCCGGATTTAGCAATATTCAACCAAAAGACTCTATTTAACATAGCAACTTGCTACGTTAGGCTATTAAAGCATCCATAACAGTGGAACTAAAAATTTAGTTTTTTAGCTCTACTAAAAGTTATTTTATCTATTTTACCTACACACATGTTGCAGTAGTGTATCTATTTTAACTTTTTAACACAATAAAATAATATAACTACGGTTGGGTCTGAGCTGATCAGCGGCTTGGGACGGCATTGAAACAGAGGTGAGAGTTTAAGATCAGTGGTGGTGACGTTGACAATGACGTTGACGTTGACGATGATGGATGGTGGATGGCGGTGACGTTGACGATCGGTGGCGGCGACGTTGACGATGATCAGGCCAACGACGATCAGAGTGAGCTTGAGACTTGAGCTTCAGTGAATGAAGAGAGAGTGAATGAGAGAATGAATAAAAAAAGAAGCAAGTTGTACCGGTTGAATAAAAAATTACTTTGTTTTTTAGCTCCAAGCTACAGTGCACATCTATCTATAGATGTGCACTGTAGCAATTTAGCTAAAAAATTTAGCTAATGCTCCATTGCTGCATGGGGTTTTTTTTTGTGGTTTGATCCATCTAAAATAACAATATAACTATTTAGCTCCACTGCTGCAAGTGCTATTAGTAATTACATCTAGCAAGGTGCTAAAAATTTAAAATTTAGCACACATTATTCTACTTTATTATGTAGATATATTATTTTAATGTATTATATAAAAAAAAATAAAAGTTAAAATGTTGAGTATGTTATAAAATAAAATAGTATAATATATAGATAAAGTAACTTTTATAATAAAATGAGACTTTTTAAAAAAAAAATTTTGGTTAAAGACTTTTTTTTATAAATATCGCATGCCAATGCTCTAAAATAGAAGGATACGGCGAAAATGCTATAAATTTTTTATTAGTTTTTTATGTCTCCTCATGTCACTTCTCTCTTTTATTACACCTTTCCTCTCTATTTAGAGCCACTGTTTTATCTACAGTGATGCAATTTTTTTTGTTTTTTTATTCAAAGAAGTGTTTTTAAGATTATTTTAATGTCTCTGTAATCTTGAAATAGGATATTTGTTGTTGAGAATGCTGTAAAATAATATGAAAAAAAAAAGTAGGTTTTAGTATGTCAAAATAAAATTTAGTATAGCACACATAATGCTAGTTTTCTAAAAATAATTAGGTCTATATCATGGACTCTTCACTTTCTCAACGAACTTTCTCCATGGAAAATCTTTTCAATTTGGCCGCGTAGTAAAATTTGAATTTAGCATTGAGATTACTTTTTTAACCCAACAATAACAACCAGTAACAACCTGCTACTTAGGATTGAGAAATATTTAGCAATCTATCATATTTTTGAAATTCAAGTTTCAAAAACTTGACTTCCATAAAAAATGCTAATGAAGTAGATTATTTTAATTAAAAATCATCCTTAACTCTTTGGTTAGTTAATGTTATGCTATCCCCTTTTAACCCAAAAAAAAAAAAAAAAAAAAAACTTTGGAACTTTATCTGCAACTCAAAAACTTTCCCATGCTTTTTTAAGGGCAAGTCTCATGAAGATTTTTACCAAAAAAGTCTCCTCATAAAATACGTGTGGGTGAAAAAGTGTGTAAAAATACGTATAATATTGTTTAAAAACTGAAAACATTTATTTAAGATGCTCTATCAAATAGAACCTTAGTGAAGTATTTTGAACATACATATAAGATGGTGTCTTTGGGCAAACAGTTCCCTAAATCCAATGGCATGAAAAATTTTTACTAGAAATTAAAAAAGTTTTGACAGCTTTTTAACTCTTAATAAAATTTTTTCAAAAAAAAAATTTGTTATATTAACTGGACCCTTTGCTTAGAGTCCAATTAATTATACTTAGGATCCTATTAATATATGCCCTAATACATTAATAAATTTGTTTTTTAAAAAAATTTATCAAAAATTAAAAATGATAGACTATTATATACCCTTAAGCACATGTTAATAAAATCTACTTATTCATTTTTCAAAACATACTATATTACTTACAATTGGCACTGCTTGAAGATTCGGTGGCGTCGTTTTCGGTGACGTAAAAAAAATCTTAAAACTTTATATCTGAGTATGTTTTTACTAAAGAGTCTTGGAACTAACAAGCTTAAGCCTATAAAGCTACTTCAATTAAGGAAAATTTTGAAAATCCAGGGGGATGATGAGACTGATGAAGGAAGAATCAAAGTTATGGGTGAGGAGAAAAAGTAAATAAAATATATATATATATATATATATATATATATAGAGGGAAGGTGAGCCCTAAAGAGGAGAGAGAAGGTGTGAAGAGTAGAGCATTTGGGAAATTGAAAAAAGAAGAAACAAATGTGGTTTGACATTGATTAGATCTTGACATGATTTTGGCAGGTGAGAGACTGGAGAGAGAATAGAGGAAAAATTAATCTAAAACGAATAGGAAAAACTAAATTCAAATTTGTGTTGGGTTTGACTCTTTAACTGTTTGGACTTTAGTTAATAAAAACAAAAAACAGTCACTACTATACAACAGTTTACCTAAAAAAATAACAAAATGAAAAGTATTTTATCTATAGAATATTTGTTATTGTATTAATTAAACATGAATTTTGTAAAGTTTAGATTTATAATTATATTCTTGTTGGTTTTAATTTTGTGTCAAATTTAATTGTATTATGTTTAAACATAGCAAAACGGCGAAATGGGATGGGTTCTGATCTGGTCAAAAACAGGTTGCGAGTCAAGGTATTGCCAAAACTCAAATGGATGAAAAAAAAATTTCTCCTTTTTTCAGACCATATACTGTGGTTAAGTAATGGCAACATGATACTCCCCCTCTAATAAATGAATTCGCAAAATGGTAATTGTGGGGAGATTTTTCACCCATCGCACAAGCTGTTTGTCCGCTTTAGGGAGCCAAGCCTACACGGTTTTGTTCTCAGTACCAAGTATGGGAAGACTCTGGGTGCAGTCCCACATCGACAAGAGATGCGCCCCACTCATGCCATATAAGTGTTTGGCGCAAGCATGAGTGTACCACTACTACACGTGTACTAGAGCAAGTCTCAAAAACTGCTAGTGTATGCTGTCCGTAGTGGGGAGGCATGCCCTTTGGGGTAACAAAACCGTGCGAGTATCGGACATGGTTAGCCAATCCCACCCCAAAGCGAACAATACTTTTGATGGGCACTGCCTTCAAAAGCGCCTTTCTGTGGGGAGATTTTTCACCTGCTGCACAAGTTGTTTGTCTGCTTTAGGGAGCTAAGCCCGCACGGTTTTGTTCTCAGTACCAAGTATGGGAAGACTCTGGCTACAGTCCCACATCGGCAAGAGATGCGCCCCACTCATGCCTTATAAGTGCTTGACGCAAGCATGAGTGTACCACTACTACACTTGGCTCCGCACGATAGCGCATGCTACCTGTAGTGGGGAGGCGTGCCCTTCGGGGTAACAAAACCGTGCGAGTGTCAAACATGGTCAGCCAATCCCACCGCAAAGCGGACAATACTCTTGATGGGCGCTGCCCTCAAAAGCACCTTTCTGTGGGGAGATTTTTCACCCACCGCACAAGTTGTTTGTCCGCTCTGGGGAGCCAAGCCCGCACGGTTTTGTTCTCAGTACCAAGTATGGGAAGACTCTGGGTGCAGTCCCACATCAGCAAGAGATGGGCCCCACTCATGCCTTATAAGCACTAGTAGTGGTACACTTATGCTTGCGCCAAGCGCTTATAAGGCATGAGTGGGTTGTTTCTCTTGCCGATGTGAGACAGCACCCAGAGTCTTCCCATACTTGGTACTAAGAACAAAACCATGCGGGCCTGGCTCCCCAACGTGGACAAACAGCTTGTGCGGCGAGTGAAAAATCTCCCCACAGTAATCATGATTATTAAAACAAAATAAAGATAATTTGTATTTACAATTTAATATTGAGAATTTTATGAATGGTGGAGGCCTGAAAGTATAGTGCAAAAAGAAAGACCAGAGGAAGAAGATGATGATATATGAAAGAAAAAAAAAAAAGAGTTAATGTTGCGGTTATTTTTTATTTTTTTTCCTTTATAAGAAGAGTTAATGCCTAAATCACTAATTTCTAGAGAGTAATAATTGATGATGCTTGAATCATCAGTAAAGAGATTCTTCCAGACCGAGATCGTCCGTAGCTTATCCTAATCTAGAGACAAGTCGGAAAGAAAATATGGACACCGGTGTGGTGCCTGCCACAGAGCCTCCGATGCCAAAGTTAGAATAGCTAGAATTTGGGAAGAAAGTAATGTGGGTGTTTTAGAAGATTTTTTCAGCGTACCTTTTCTCTCGGGCTTTATCAAGGGGCATATATAGGAGCTCTTTTCCTAGTCGTTGGCTTTGCTTTAATGGTGGAATCATTGCAGGATTCGTAACGCCTATGCGAGGTGTTAAATGGACAGAATGATCTTCCAGCGGTACTGAAGACCGCTATTTGTTTATGTAACGCCTCACCATAACTGAGGGATAATGGTTGAGTCTTTGTCAGGCAGTTCTTCCCGGGCTTGGCTGATTCCAGTATTGTCCTTGCCTATTGTCCTTCTAGGGTGGACGAATATATTTTCAGGACCATCAGCTGCCCCCCTATTCCATGACCGTCCACAATTCGGACGGTCCAGGGAATACGAGAGGTCCTTTTTTTTTTTGAAAAGTTTTCTGACGCTTAGGGTTTTGGTCTCCGTATTAATGGTCTTATGGTGGCGTGGCACGCATCGTGGCCACGTGTCCTTTTCTGATTAGTGAGCAGTTCTTGTTTCCAGTGACTGCCTTTTCAGTTTTTCCCGCATTTTTCAAGGCAAAGTTTTTAACTCTTTCATTTCATTTTTCATCTTTTCACTTTCCTTTTGTGTTTGATTTCTCTGACTTCCATCCTTTCTCTCCACTTTCTCTGCGTCTAATTTCTCTGAGTTTATTGTTGCTGCTGCGTATTTCGCTCTAACCTTTTTGGTTTTCCTCCTTATTTTTAGGTATGTTTGCCTATTTCTACTCTTTTTCTCTTTTTGGCTGTACTGTGTTCTTCTCTTTCGCATTCTTATTTTCCTTTTTGGGATTGTGTATCTTTCCTGAATGGTGGATTATACTGACTTTAGGCATATCTCTCCCTGCATCGCCTTTCTTTTTGCTCGCTTAGGGGGGCTGTTAGATTCTTCTAGAGACCGATACCCACAAATTAGGGGTTTCGTTGTAAGGGGTAGTGGCCTTGATTTAGTCTTAGGTGATTTGTACCCTTTGTTGCATCAGTTTTTTTCTTGGTTTAAATCAGTCCGTGGGGTCCTTAGGAGTGAAGATATGGGGTCCAAGTTGGGATCGAGTGGTCAAGAGAGGGATTCATCTTCTGGTGTGGTCGTAGACGGGGCTTTTAGGGACACGGCCACCTCCGTTCCTCCGTCTTTGTCCGTTCTTCCTTCTACCTCTGCAACGTCCCATCCCTTTCACGCCCTCAAAGAAAAGTGTACCTTAAAGCTGAATGTCTTCAATAAGTTTAGGAATAGATTCCAGTTTCCTGATGAAACTAGGGCTTGTCTTTCTAGGAAGGGCGAGAAGGCTTGTGCCTTTGCCCATGGTGAGGTTTGCTTTTACGAAGCTGCTTTTTCATGTGGCCTAAGGTTTCCCGTTCACCCATTAATTATGGAACTCTTAGATCACCTACATATTGCCCCTGGGTAGCTTATGCCGAATTCCTAGAGGATCGTCATAAGCTGTATGGTGATCTGGACGACCATAGCGGATGGAGACATGATCACTCTCAACGAGTTTACTTATCTCTATCGCCTAAAAAAGTCCAAGGAGTTTGGATATTATGAGTTTGTTCCCTGGATAGGAGATCCCGTCTTGTAGTTGACCTTCCTTCGTCCTTCCGTTATTGGAAGTCCAGATATTTCTTTGTGTCGAGTGACGGTTGGGAGACTTTGTCTAACGACTTTTGGGGGAATGTCCCTAGGTTGCTGCGCTGGTGGGAGACCCCTCATATTGGTGCGTTTGCCTTTTTTTTTTTTTTTTTTTTTTTTTTTTTTTTTTTTTTTTTTTTTTTTTTTCCGATACTTTGGCTGATTGTGATCATCCTTCTTACAATGTGTCTTTTTTTTTTTTTTTTTTTTTTTTTTTTTTTTTAAAATGAAGGAGCGTCCTGATCTTGAGAGCCAGTTTGAAGAAAGAGTTTAGGGGATGATTAAGTACATGAGGACGATCGACGATTTTGATGAGCTGGTTGATCCGCGCACATTGGCCCGTCATTGTTTAGGTCCTGAGCCTTCACTCTACGTCCTTTAAGCAATCGACCGAGAACAGAGGAAGCGTGAGTCGTCTTGACATGCGTGATCGTCCATTTTTCTTTCTTCCTTATTTGAATTCTTAGATTTTTCTTCCTTTTTGGTGCAGAGATGACGAGCAAATTTAACAAGGATATGTACGCCAAAATTAAGGCGAAGAAGAATGAACCTCTTTCAAGTATTGGCCAGAAAACATTAAGGATAACTGACAAGGAGAAAGAAAAAGAGAAAGAGGTGGCTGAGAGAGGTTCGTCCACCCCCACTTTGGACAAAGGACGGACAGCTTCTCCTGCCATTTCTATTGAGGAGGTCCCTACCCCAAAGAAGCGGAAGACGGGGTACAAGGGCAAGGAAAAAGTGGGCTCCACCATTTGGGTTGATGCTGAGGCAGCCATGACTCGAGCGAATGAGTTCCTAACTCCTGAAGAAATGAAGGAGATTTCCATGGTGCCTTCCCACGAGATGGTGAGCCAGCATGTTCACAAGCTCGTCCAGGTAATTTTCCCCTTACTCTATTGTTTCTTTCTTTGTTGATTCAAGTTTTGACGGTATTCTTTACTGTTAGGTGTTGGGAGAGACGATGCATCTTACTACTCAATTTTTGGTGAATGAAGAGAAGGCAATTATGGCTACTTCGAAAGTGGAGGCTTTGGAGGTTAAAGCTTCAGAATTGCGGAGGGACCCGATTGCTGCTATGGACGTTCATAACACCTCTAAGGAGCAAGTTAAAGTTCTGACCAAGCAACTTGGAGTTGAGAAGTTGTTAACAAAGCAGAAGGACGAACTTCTCGCATCAACCAGCCAGAATGTTAGGACATATGTGTTTCACATGTTAAGAACATATGTCTTAATTTTATGTAATTGGCTTATCCTTTGACAAAACGCATTTTACTTGTATTTGGGTAGATTTAGGATGTTTCAAATACTTCAAGAAACCTTGTTTCAAGATCACGTATTAAAGCTTTCAAGTCTGTTGAAGAAAACAAGTTCAGAGTGCAAAATCATTAAAGCTCGACAGCTAGTCGACAGCTACATCTATCGAGCTTAAGGAAGTTGTTCTTCATCCGGTGTGCTCGACACCTGCTATCTGTCGAGGTTTAAGATTTTCAGAATTTCAATATGATTTTCTTGGGATCCGTGAATGTGTCTTTGGGCCTTCTTTTCTCCTAACCCTAGACATATAAAAGGATCAGTTTAAGGGCCGTCAAAGAGTTCACAAGTTGCACAAGCATTAAGCAAACTCTGTTCAAGCAAATTGTGACTGGAGACGAAGTTCTTGCCTTAGTTCATCTCTTTCTCTTGAAGAAGTTGTTGTGTATGTGCACCGTAGGGTTTTGTGACCAAGCATCTTCTTGATCTTCATCGTTTGGATGAACTGAAGAACTTTGCAACCAACAACCTTCTTAGTTGGTGATTGAAGTTGCGTACTGGGATTCGTACAATTGGTTAGTCACGTACTGGGAGCCATGCATCAGAAAGGGGAACTGTCACTACAGAACAAGTCCAATTGGGTATTGGGGTAAGGGTTCAACTGTAGGTTGGTAAGGTACTTGGATTCCTTTACTTGTAACCGCTTGTTGTGATAATAGTGTAGTTTCGAGAGTGGTGACCTGAAAATCACCCAGTGGGGTTTTTGCCGTTAGGTTTTCCCTATTTGTAAACAAATCACCGTCTTATTTATTTTCCGCTGCATATTTAGTTTGTTGGTGATTTGTTTGTGCTACCACGCGTTTGCATGATAAATTGATTAATTTATAATTTGGCTAATTAATTAATTAATTTCTATCACAAGGGATCATTCAGTTTGTGGCCTATCAAGTGGTATCAGAGCAAGCACACTCTGATTAGGGTTTAATCTTTACTGTGTTGATCCATTGACCCCTGTTTGTCATGGATAGAGGACAGTCATTAATCATACCTCCTTTATTTGATGGCACTAACTGTGCATACTGGAAAGTACGCATGAGAGCTTTCTTGCAGTCTTTAGATGATAAAGTGTGGCAAGCTGTGGAGTTAGGCTGGACTAAGCCTACAGAAGCGCCAGCCGACTAGGATGATGCCAAGATTAAGGCGGCAAACTTCAACAGCAAAGCTTTGAATGCATTGTTCAGTGCTGTTACCAATGAGAAGTTCAAGAAGATATCCTCCACTGAAACTGCCAAGGAGGCTTTGACCAAATCCAGACAACCTATGAGGGTACTAAGGCTGTCAAAGATTCAAAGTTTCAGAGGCTCACTACAAGCTTTAAAGAGATAAAGATGGAGGAGGATGAGTCTTTTGATGAGTTCTATGCCAAGCTAAAGGACATAGTGAACTCAGCCTTCAATCTTGGGGAAACCATTCCTGAACCCAAGATTGTGAGGAAAGTGCTCAGATCTCTGCCCGAGAGATTTCACGCCAAGATTACGGAAATAGAGGAATCAAAGGATATTGACAGGATTCCTCTGACTGAGCTGGTTGGAAACTTGCAGACTTACGAGCTAAGGTTGACAAGAATAGGCAAATCGGGTAAAAGCAAAAGTATGGCACTGAAGGCCAAGAGCAGTGAAATAGATAAATCTTCTGATGATGAAGATTCCAAGATGAAGTCCTACATCACCAAGTAGTTCAAGAAGTTCATGAAAAACGCCAATGGAAAGGGTTTCGACAAGGACCGCAGGCAATCCAGTTCTTCTCAATTTAAAGGCCAAGACAAAGGGAAGAAGGATGCTAAGGAAGGTGGTTAGTACACTGTTCCCTCAGGACATAAGTGCTTTGGGTGTCAAGGCTTCGGTCACATGAAGTATGAGTGTCCCACATACCTCAAGAGCATTGGGAAGAGCAAGGCACTTGCTGTTACCTTGAGCGACACTGAGCCTAAGGATGATTTTGACAATGAAGATGATGGAATCTTAAATGCCTTCACAGCCACAGTCAATCCTACTGATGGGATTGTTGAAGATGTGGTTGAAGAAGAGGAACTGGTGGAATCTAAGTTTGAGAAGATGGATGACCAAGATGACATCCATACAGCCTATGAGAAGCTGTATAAGCTTTCCGAGAAACATGAGAAATTATATAAGCTAACCACCAAGAAACTCAGTGATGTGGAACTTGATCGTGAGGAGCTTTCCACAAAATTTGATGAAGCCAATCAAACTATTGGAGCACTGAGATTCGAGAACAATTTCTTGGCTGAGAAGACCAAGAAGCTTAAAGCGGAGCTGTTTCAAGTCAGAGCTCAATTGGAGAGGACTTCAAGCGCAAAGCTGGATGAGATGATGAGTATTCAGAAATCTGCTTCAGATCGAACAGGTTTAGGGTATGGTCTTTCTTCCTCTAATACTGCTTCTTCTAGTGCCACTGTTTTTGTTCCTTCTACTAATAATGTTAAAACTGAAAACAATGAGATTAAAACTGAATTAGCTAGTGAGAACTTAGACAAGGGAAAATCTATCTTAGGAGCACCCCCTAAGCTTGAGAAGAAAGATGTTAAAATCCCTAGGGCTAAGAAGGCTAACTCTCAAAAGCCTAAACAAAAGAAGCAGCATCTCTGTCATCATTGTGGAGCTGCTGGTCATACTTGACCAAATTGCTACAAGTGGCTTGCCACTCAACAGAGCAATAGCATGATAGCATCTAGGAACTAGAATCAGCTTCAATCCTCTCTTGCTCCTCTTGGAGATCTTCTCAAAGCCCTCATATTCCTTTCGAACTTGAATGGGTTTAATTCTTCCCCTTCACCGCCGGTTCAAGGGTTTGCTAGACGGAAAGGTTCTTCCAAGGTGTGGAAGGAAAAGGGCTCCAAGTGATTCTATCACTTTTCTCTCTCTCTTCATGTTTATTTTGTGTGTGCATTACTTGTGTTTTGCTTTCATGTTTTGAGTCAGTCTAGTTTTTATACTTTGTTTGTTTAACATGTTTTTGTTTGGTTATTTTTTAGTTTTTGCCTTGTTTTGTTTTTCTTTAAAAAAAAAAGGGTGAATAATCAGAAAAATACAAAAACAGTGTGTGTTTTGTACATTGGTACTTGTGTACCTTGGATGGCCATTGAAACAAAGTCTTCTAAACTTTGTATCATTTGTAGCTTAGATGAGCATCTTTATGCACAACTAAGCAAGTAAGCTTTGTGGCTCATGTTTGTGATGAGTACGATTAAGTTGTCTCTTAAACTTAACACGCATATCACTCTTTTTGAAGGGAAGGACTAAAAAATCCTGAGAGAAATGCATAAATAACCATCTCACCATTGTTGCCCACCAATCATAATAAGACACCTGTATGCTTCGGCATAGCAAAAGTGCAGTGTCAATGACATTTGTGTGCTTAGGCATAGCAAAATTTGAATGTCAATTATCATTGGGTATTTCTTTTCTCTCTCTAATAAGCCCATGCATGATATGTTTAAAAGAAAAATATGCAAAGAAAATTAAAAGCAAAAAGATCAAAAATGCTTTAAATATGATTGCAAACGTGTATTCTAAGAGATGTGGGAGTTATAGGATGTACCTCAAAGGTGATAGTTCCCATCAAACAGTTATGATTGTGTGTGAGTTAAGTGATTTTCTCATATCTCAATTCGTCATAACACGCATACACTTATGCAATCTTGCGATGTTTTTCACACACAACACGCAATATTCTTTGCTATTCTTGATATATGTTCAGGTACAATGTGATTTGCCCATCACGAGGTTTTACATGTATTAATGTATGCTCACTAAACTGTCTAAACTCGTTTTTGAAATATAAAATTGGTTAGACTTGTTTAGTGTGTGTGTGTGTGTTTATGGAGATCCATGTGCTTAAACTTTCATTTAAGAGATGATTTTAAGAGCTTAATATATTGATTGGATCATTGGTTGAGTTGCATGTTGGATTGCATTCATGTTTGTGTTTTTCACATCTCGAAAAACTGCTTTTAAAAGCTGGCTCGACACCTCCTCGACACCTCCTCGATAGCTGGCTATCTGTCGAGCTTCCTTAAACTTTTTCTTATCGCAATCTCGCCTGCACCTCGATACCTGGTGGATCTATCGAGATTGGATCTGTATGCTCGATATCTTCTTGATACCTGGTGCATCGATCGAGCTTCTGTTCTTAAATCTGATAAGTTGATCCTCGATACCTCCTCGATACCTCAGCTGTCGACGTGTATTTTCTCGACACCTCCTCGACAGATAGCTCGATACCTGTCGATACCTTCATCTGTTGAGAATTACAGGCTTTCCTATATAAAGCCCATATGCGATTCGGTCTTCATTTCCATCGATCTCTCTCTCGACACTTCTCTGTTTCTCTCCCAAAAACTCTCCAATCTCACTCCTATCTTGGTTCTCAAGGATTTTCCAAGGTTTTTCACGTTTTTCCTCACTTGGTAAGCTTCTAATCCTTTCTCATTCATGCATTTCATGTTTCGAACCCTAGGATTTGGGGTTTTGGGAAATTTTTGGGGTTTTTCAAAATTGATGAGATTTCATTGAAATTTTGGGTTGGGTTTTCACTTAAATGTGTTTAAAACCTCATACATTGCATCACATTAGCATTATAATGGTCTTGCCATGCATTTAGATGTGTGTTATATGATTGTGTGCTGGTAGGTATGGATTGGGCTGAGCCCATGGTGAAATTTCTTTTGCATGTCACATGTTCATGCATTTCCCATGCATACGTACTTCTTTTCAATATATTTGATATACTTGAAAATGTTTGGGTCTTTTCTGATTGTTTTTTTTCTTCCTCTTTGTTTTTTACGTTAGTCGTGTCTATGGCACCTAAGCGAAAATCCACTCCAGCCCGGAACCCTCTTCGTTCCGGTGCTTCTTCTTCGTCTGATCCTACTTTATCTCATATCCGGTTCCGTGATGATGATGCTTTTAAGGCATTTTCGGAGAACTTTTCTCGACGAGGCATTCATTCAGAACACCAAGTCATCTTGTCAAATTTTGCTGACACCGACCTTCCTTCTGTTATTCACAGTAGGGGATGGGAGTCACTGTGTGACGCCTCGGTCACCTGTCCTCTCGTGCTGATTAAGGAGTTCTACTCCAACATGCACAGGATTGATCGGTCAATACCTCTTTTCTTCACTCGCGTTCGAGGTACGCGCATTCCTATCACACCGCAGCAAGTTGCGGATGTGCTTCAGGTTCCTAGGATAGAGTTTCCTGATTATCCTAGTTGTGAGCGTTTGAGGACTGTGTCCAGGGATGAGCTCATGTCCGCTTTCTGTGAGCGCCCTACTTCTTGGGGTGAGCGTCTTTTTACACCATGTCGACCTTTTACTAAAGGTCCTAGATTCATGAACATGGTGATGACTTTTGTTTTGCATCCCCTTTCTCACTATAACTCCATCACAGAGTCTTGTGCTTGGTTTTTGTTGTCTCTTCTTGAGCATCTCACCATAGACTTCCCTTTTCATTTCATTCTGTCTATCATAGATGTTTATCTAGATTCGGCGACCTGTGATAAGCTCATCTTTCCTTCTGCTATCACGAGGATTCTACACCACTTTTCTGTTCCTTTTCCCTCATTCGACCACTTCACCGTCATGTGTGCCATAGATTACGCTACCGTTAAACATAGCGAGGCCCAGCTTCGGTCGCGGCAGTCGGATTCAGCAACTCCTTCCTCTCGTTCCGCTCCATCCCGTTCAGCTCCATCCACATCGGCTTCTCCTTCCTCTTCGAGCGATGTGTCTCTAGGAGATATTATGGCGCAGCTGCAGTGCATGGATGCTCGCCTCGATACACACTCTACGGAGTTGTATCAGGTGAACGTTCGTGTCGGTCATATTGCTTGATGACAGGCGTCTATGGGTGACTTTGCTCCTGAGGCTACTCCTTCACCGCCTTCTCCTGTGGCTTCTGCTTCTGAGGATGAGGATGAGGATGATGATGATGGTAATGACAATGATGCTTCAGATGATGATGATGGAGATGCTAGCTCTGCCAATGAGATGTCTACTTGACACTCTAACCCTTTGTCATTCGTGACAAAAAGGGAGAGTAGTTTTGGTATGAAAGTAGTCTATCATAGGGGGAGAGCTAGTATAGGATCATTTTGTTAGGGGGAGTGTTGATACATTTTTGAGGGATGTAGTGAGGATAGTATGTATTTTTTTCTTTTCTTTCTTTTTAGATATTTTACTCTTGTACATGAGGTCGTGTGACCATTTCTAGACATACATTGTATTTATTTCCTTATTTATATTGATGTATGTTTTTCTTTCACCTACCCCTTCATGTGTTGTTTCTTTTCGCTCTTTATACACATGTTTCTTATACTTGTATGCAATCTATTATTTCTGTTTCATACAAAGATGCCTTGATGAGTTTTGTTTAAAGTGTTTCAGAAATACAGGTTGTCAAAGTCTACTTGCCATAAACTCTCTTCTTGCAAAGTTTTTCAAGAGTTTGTGTTAGGATAGATTTTATTGTATTCAACAAGTGAATATGAGTTGAGTGATTTATGACTTCTCTCATATGTTCATTTGTTTGTTGTGGTTTTGTCACGGATTGCCAAAGGGGGAGATTGTTAGGACATATGTGTTTCACATGTTAAGAACATATGTCTTAATTTTATGTAATTAGCTTATCTTTTGACAAAACGCACTTTACTTGTATTTGGGTAGATTTAGGATGTTTTAAATATTTCAAGAAACCTTGTTTCAAGATCACGTATTGAAACTTTCAAGTCTGTTCAAGAAAACAAGTTCAGAGTGCAAAATCATTAAAGCTCGACAGTTGGTCGACAGTTGCATCTATCGAGCTTAAGGAAGCTGTTCTTCATTCGGTGTGCTTGACACCTGCTATCCGTCGAGGTTTAAGATTTTCATAATTTCAATATGATTTTCTTGGGATCCGTCAATGTGTCTTTGGGCCTTCTTTTCTCCTAACCCTAGACATATAAAAAGATCAGTTTAAGGGTCGTCAAAGAGTTCACAAGTTGCACAAGCATTGAGCAAACTCTGTTCAAGCAAATTGTGACCGGAGACGAAGTTCTTGCCCTAGTTCATCTCTTTCTCTTGAAGAAGTTGCTGTGTATGTGCACCGTAGGGTTTTATGACCAAGCATCTTCTTGATCTTCATCGTTTGGATGAACTGAAGAACTTTACAACCAACAACCTTCTTAGTTGGTGATTGAAGTCGCGTACTGGGATCCGTGCAATTGGTTAGTCACGTACTAGGAGTCATGCATCAGAAAGGGGAATTGTCACTATAGAACAAGTCCAATTGGGTATTGGGGTAAGGGTTTAACTGTAGGTTGGTAAGGTACTTGGATTCCTTTACTTGTAACCGCTTATTGTGATAATAGTGGAGTTTCGAGAGTGGTGACCTGAAAATCACCCGGTGAGGTTTTTGCCATTTGGTTTTCCTCATTCGTAAACAAATCACCGTGTTATTTATTTTCCACTGTATATTTAGTTTGTTGGTGATTTGTTTGTGCTACCACGCATTTGCATGATAAATTGATTAATTAATAATTTGGCCAATTAATTAATTAATTAATTTCTATCACAAGGGGTCATTCAGTTTGTGGCCTATCACAGAAGATGAAAGCTGCAGTTGCTATGGCCGTCCTGGCTTTCCAGACGACAGAGGAATATAATACTATTTTGTTCCAGTGGTACTTTAAGGGCTTTGAACTATTGAGGAGGTATTTGATGAAGCACAGACCTGGAACCGATCTAGAAGACTTGGATTTTGAAACCGTTGATAAGGAAATTGAGGCAAACAAGGTGGCCCAAGTTGTTCAGGCTCCTGGTGAGGATCCTCCTGAGGCTGACAAGGGTGGCAGTGATGCACCTCCAGCTTAACCAGGCTTCACTTTTCAAGACTTTTTTTTCTTTTTTTTTTTGTTGTGCCCTATATGTTTTTGGGCTTTTGGACGAACAATCTTTTTATGCCTGGTATGTTTTGGTGCTTCCGAACAATTTGCATCTTTTTTTTTTATGTATGATATGTTTGTTGGTATTTCCCTTGTTCGTTTCAATCGTAGATGCCTTCTCTTCGTCCTTATGGGGGCTTGGAGAATTTTTGTTTAAATACTCTTTTCATCCTTATGGGGACTTAGAGGATTTTTGTTTAAATACTCTTTTCATCCCCATATTATGGGGACTTAGAGGAAAAATACTCTTTTCGTCCTTGCGGGGACTCAGAGGATTTTTGTTGAAATACTATCTTCGTCCCTATTTGGACGATATTCATCCATTTAAGGAATCTTATCATCTTTTTGGTATGGACGATGTACATCCATTTAAGGAATCTTATCGTCTTTTTCACTTGGACGACCTTTTTGTTCTTTTGAGAAGGAAATAATTAGAGCACATGAACTGCCGGATAATACTTGTGAAATGCTGAATAACAACTTACAAAATTCTGAATAATCATTTATTACATAACTTGTATTAAAGAGCTCGAAATCAAATTATACAATCAAGCTATGATTTCCCTTTCATAATACCTCTTTAGATGTTCGACATTCCATGGACGAGGTAGCCTTTTTCCACCTAAGTCTTCTAGGTGGTAACTTCCCTGTCATGAATAGTGGACGACTCTGTAGGGTCCTTCCCAGGTCGGACTAAGTTTGCCTTGTATTGGATCTTTTCTTGCAAGAGTCACCTTCCGGAGGACTAGATCCCCGATGTTGATTCTTTTTAGTTTTACTCTCTAATTGTAGTATTCAGCCATCTTCTGCTGGTACTTGGCCATTCTTTGGGAGCCTTGGTCTCTGACTTCGTCTAGGCAATCAAGGTTCAGCTTCAATTGATCGTCATTGCGTTGTTCGTCAAAGAACTCTCTCCTGAGGCTAGTAAGCCCTACCTCAACTGGGATGACTACTTCTGTGTCGTATGTTAGATTGAAGGGTGTTTCTCCTGTTAGTGTTCGTGCCATCGTCCTGTAAGCCCACAAGACACTCGGCAGTTCCTCGGGCCATGCTCCCTTTGCCCCCATCAGCTGGGACTTCATAATCTTGAGCAAGGGTCGGTTGGTTACTTTCGTCTGTCCATTGGCTTGAGGATGTCCTGGTGATGAGTATTTGTTTTTGATACCTAGGCTTGAGCAAAACGATCTGAACCCATAGCTGTTGAACTGACGACCATTGTCTGAAATGATCATCCTTGGTATCCCGAACCTGCAAATAATATTTTTCCGTACAAAATTTTGTACCTTTACCTCAGTGATCGTTGCAAGAGCCTCTGCTTCGACCCACTTCGTGAAGTAGTCGATTACGACGAGTAGGAACTTCATCTATCTCTTTCCCTGTGGTAGGGGGCCCATGATGTCGATCCCCCATTGTGCAAACGGCCAGGGCGAGGAGATGGTCGTCATTCTTTGCCCTGGGACTCGCTGAACATTCCCATACCTTTGGCAACTGTCACATCTCTTCACAAAATCTGCTGCGTCTTACTGCATCATAGGCCAAAAATAACATGCCCTCATGATCTTCCTAACAAGGGACTTATGCCCCATGTGATCTCCGCAAACTCCCCCGTGTACCTCCTTCAGTACATATCTGGCCTCGTCCTCTTCTATGCATCTCAGGTAGGGCTGGGAGAAGACCCTTTTGTAAAGCTTGTCATTTAGTACTGTGAACCGAGCAGCTCGTTTTTGGATCTTCTTGGCTTCCTCAGGATTTGGTGGTAATCGTCCATCTCTGAGGAACGATAAAATGGGATCTATCCATCCTGAGCGTGTATGCACGGGGAAAGTTTGAAACTCTTTGATGTTGGGAGAGTTTTGTTCTTCCAGCCTCTAATCATTCATTTTATCCTAGTTGTCTGCTGAGGCACTTCGTGCTACCTCATCAGCTTCTACATTCTGATCCCGTGGGATCTGAACGAACTTTGCACGATGAAAGGTACTTACCAGCTAGTTCGTCAATTTGAGATATTTCTGCATTCTTGTCTCTTTTGCTTCGAAATCTCCTCTAACTTGCCCTATGACGAGCTATGAGTCACTCTTGAGCACGATATTTTCAGCTCCAAGTGCCCGAGCTATTCTTAGTCCTGTCAGCAAGGCCTCGTACTCGGCCTCATTATTAGTTATAGGGAATTTGAGCTGGACCCCATACTTGAGAACGTCTTTTTCAGGGGAAGTAATAACAACGCCTGCTTCGCCTCCTTTCTAAGTGGACGATCCAACAGTGTTTATCGTCTAAAAATCTTCTTGGTCGCCTGTGTTCTCGGGGGTGGAAATTCTGCTATGAAATCAGCCAACTCCTGAGCTTTTATGGCTGTTCGTGGACTATATTCTATATCATACTGGTTGAGCTCGATAGCCTATTATACCATTCATCCTGCGGCCTCAAGCTTGTTCATCGCCTTTTTAATGGGCTGGTCCATTATTACTATGATAGGATTAGCTTGGAAGTATGGACGAAGTTTTCTTGAAGCCACTATTAGGGCGAAGGTGATCTTCTCTATGCGATGATATCACGCCTCAGCTCCTTGGAAAGCCTAGCTGTCGTAGTATACAGGGAGTTGCAACCTGTTTTCTTCTCTGATCAACGCTGCGCTGACTGTTGTGATTGATACCGCTAAGTATAAAAATAAGTCTTCGCCTTCTTTGGACGGATTTAAGAGTGGGGGGTTGCTCAGGTAGTGCTTCAACTCTCGGAACGCTGTTTCGCATTCCTCCGTCTAAGCAAACGCTTTCTTCGAAGTCTTGAAGAATGGAAGGCATTTGTCTGTGGCCTTAAAGACGAACCTATTAAGGGCTGCTACTCTTCTGTGAGGGATTGTACTTCTTTGATCGTCTTTGGTGAAGACATCTCGAGGATAGCCTTGACTTTCTCGGGGTTTGCTTCAATTCCTCTTTGCGACACTATAAACCCAAGGAATTTCCCTAAGGAGACCCCGAAAACACATTTGGACGAGTTCAGCTTCATGCTGTACTGTCTAAGTGTGTTGAACATCTCCTTGAGGTCATCCAAGTGATCCTCTTCTTCTTTGCTCTTGACGAGCATATCATCAACGTATACCTCCATGTTTCTCCCGATCTGTTTCTTGAACATCTGGTTCACCAACCTTTGATAGGTGGCCCCTGCGTTCTTGAATCCAAAAGGCATGACCCAGTAGCAGTAGAGCCTTTGACTAGTGACAAAGGTAGTTTTTTCTTGATCTTCTTCAGCCATTTGTATCTGGTTATATTCGGAAAATGCGTCCATGAACGTGAGAAGTTTATGTCCGGCGGTGGAATCTACCAGCTGATCAATCCTGGGCAAGGGAAAACTATCCTTCAGGCAGACTTGATTAAGATCTGTGAAATTGACACACATTCTCCACTTCCCGTTTGCTTTCTTGACCATGACCATGTTGGCCAACCACTCAGGATAGTAAACTTCTCAAATAAAATTTGGAGCAAGCAACTTATTTACTTCGTCCATTACTGCTTTGTTTCGTTCGGGGGTGAAGACTTTTCTTCTCTGCTGGACGGGCTTCTTTTCTAGGTCAACGTTCAGGCGATGCTGGATGAGGCTTGCTGGGATCCCTGGCATATCCTCGTGGCTCCAAGCAAATACATCGAGGTTATCTTTCAGGAAGTTGATGATCCCTTCCTTCGTCTTGGGACTTAGATTCGTCCCTATTTGGGTCGTCTTTGCTGGACTTCCTTTGACCAACTCTATCGTTTCTAGCTTCTCAACGATTTCTGGTGTTTTTTCTTCGATTGTCCACGTATGGTTCTCTTTTGAGGCCAGGACGGCCTGGTAACACTTTCTTGCCAACACCTGGTCTCCTTTTATCTCTCCGACCCCCTGTTCTGTTGGAAATTTTACCTTTAAACAGTACGTGGAAGTAGCAGCCTTCCAGCGGTTGAGTGTAGGTCGTCCTATGATGACATTGAAGGACAAGGGTGAGTCTACCACCAAAAAATTGTGCTGGTTGGTTACCTGGAGGGGGTACGAGTCGGCAGTGACTGTCAATGTCACTATCTCCTTGGGGTATACTTTGTCTCTACTGAAATTGGCGAGGGGGGACTCGAAAGGACGGAGCCTTTTTAGGTCTAGCTTTAGTTGCTGGGAGGCAGAAATGTAGATAATGTCAACCGAGCTCCCATTATCTACCAGAACTCTCCTCGTATTGAACCCCTCGATCATGAACATAATGACCAGTGGGTCATCATGAGGTTGTTTTACACCCCTGGCATCCTCTTCTAAGAAGTACATGTCTTGGTTTGTTCATCTTTGCTTTAGGGGAGGTAGACTGTGAACATTGTTTACCTGCCTTTGGTGTGACTTCCTGAGTGATCTGAACGATCCCCCTGTGGTTGGTCCCCCCACGATAGTCTTTATTTCCCCTAGTGCATTCTGTGGACGAAGCAGAGGGCGGTCTTCATCTCTCCTTGAACCCCCGTGCTGATCTTTCTGGCTGTATTAGCTGGAATCTCCCCTTTTCACATATTGTTATAGTTTTCCTTTCTGTATAAGTTCTTCAATCTGCTCCTTTAGATCTTTGCAATCCTCTGTGTAATGCCCATGGTCTTTGTGAAAGCAGCAGTATTTCCTCTTGTCGCGTAAACTAGGCGATGAATGGAGTGGCCTCGGCCATTTAAGAGATGGTTCGTCTCTTATTTCCATCAGAATCTGGTCAACAGGCATCACTAACGATGTGGACTTCGTTGGATGAGGGTTCTTGTCCTCCCTCCTTCTATTTCCTTCATCATTCTGTCGATCAGCTAGATCTCTTTTTTGTCCTCTTCAATCATCTTCCTTTTCCTTTTTCTTTTCCTTGCTTCTTTCTGCTCCATCAATGGCTGCCAGAGCTTCTTCGGCGTTCATATACTTCTGTGCTTTCAATAATGCCTCGACCATCGTTTTGGGGGGATTTTTAGCCAAAGAAGCCACAAAATCTTGGGACTTCAACCCTGCCTTGAAGGTCGTGAGCTGTACCTCTGTCTCGTCTACTTCCAGCATTCCTCGGGTGAAGCGTGTTACGTATGACCTCAATGGTTCCTTCTCTCCTTGTTTGATGGTGAGCAAATGGTCGGCAGTCCTTTTTGGACGTTGCCCGCCGACAAAATGACGGACAAAGGAATTGCTTAGTTGCTCGAAGTTATCAATGGACAACATTGGCAACTTGTTGAACCACTCCCTGGTTGCCCCTTTAGGGTAATGGGAAAGGAGCGGCACAAAATCTCATCAGGGGGTTGTTGAAGACCCAGGGTTGTCTTGAAAGTATTTGAGTGATCCAATAGGTCTTTCAGCCCGTCAAAGGGCTCTAACTGTGGTAGACGGAACTTGGAGGGCACCGGGCACTCCTAGACAACCACAGTGAAAAGCGAATCTGTCTTCCTGACTATCCTTTCCAAGCTTTGGTCCATCTTCCCTTTGATGGCGTTTCTCAATTCGTCCATCTCCTTTCTCATCTCCTTGAGTAGATCTGGGCTCACCTCTTCTGGAGAGCTGGTTCGTCTCTTACTACTATCTTCATCGCCATCCTTGTTGACGTCTGTACGGTTGTTTTCATGTTGCAGCTGCTACCTCATCTCTTGGTTTTGCCTGGTAAGTTCCTCCACAATGGCTGCGAGTGACTGAATCTATAGGGCCAATGCGGCACGATTTGGGCTAGTATTGGATTCCATTTTGACTTGTGGGTTAATTGGGACAAATCACGTGTTGAATAGTAATCGTCCCCACAGACGGCGCCAAACTGATGATGCTTGAATCGTCAGTAAAGAGATTTGTTCAGACCGGGATCATCCGCAGCTTATCCTAATCCAGAGACAAGTTGAAAAGAAAATATGGACACCGGTGTGGCGCCTGCCACAGAGCCTCCAATGCCAAAGTTAGAATAGCTAGAACTTGGGAAGAAATTAATGTGGGTGTTTTAGAAGATTTTTTCAGCGTACCTTTTCTCTCGGGCTTTATCAATAGGCATATATAGGAGCTCTCTTCCTAGTCGTTGGCTTTGCTTTAATGGTGGAATCATTGCAGGATTCGTAATGCCTATGCGAGGTGTTAAATGGACAAAATGATCTTCCTACGGTACTAAAGACCGCTATTTGTTTATGTAACGCCTCACCATAACTAAGGGACGATGGTTGAGTCTTTGTCAGGCAGTTCTTCCCGAGCTTGGCTGATTCTAGTATCGTCCTTGTCTATCGTCCTTCTAGGGTGGATGAATATATTTTCAAGACCATCAATAATGACACTACTATGAGTGCTTTTTGACTCTTAGATTTAATAGTAATCAATGGTTCACAAAAGATATAATTCTTGTGAAGTTACACCAAGTGTAACTTTAACCCATCTCTTATAAATATATATTTTTATTTTTCAAACAAATAAAATGATAAACTTTAGAGATAAGCAAGAACTGTAATTTTTTTTTGAACATAAATAATAATAAAAAATCCAAAATTTTGGGAGTTCTCTTTTTGAATTCAAAAAGAGAACTCCTAAAATTTTGTATGGTTTCAAAATGTCCTTATTTAGATTATGTAACAACTTCAAGTTTTGAAAATTGGTAGAAGGAAATTATAAAATTTCATTTTTTTTTATAACTTGATATTTTTTAATTTTTTTTATATTTCATATTAACAATCCTGGATTTCTCTCATAAAAGCTGAAATCAAACTAGTATGCCAACTTCAATCATTTGAAATCATATTTCTAATTGGCTATTTTTTGAGTTTAGAAAAATGGGTTTATGGGTATATGATGGGTTTATGTTCTATTTGCTATTAATTTGGATTTTGGAGTTTCAAGGGAATAGGGTTGATTGTTTATTTCCAGGTTTGGGACGAAGTTCAAAATGGGTTCAAATTTAGGTTAATCTTGAAATGAATTTGGATTTGTGTTTGTGTTTGTTCTATAATTTATTGTTCATGCTTTGTTAGTGTTGACATAATGCAAAGGTACTTGCAAATATAAGTCCTAGTTGGTTTAGGAATCCTGTAACTGACTTAAAATATAAGTCCTAGTTGAAAAATATAAAAAGAATAAAGAATGAATGAAAAAAATAATCTTTAAATAAGATGGAGAAAATGATAGAGAATTAGTTAGAAAATGTTTTTGAAAAAGTAGATAGATAAAAGATAAAAATTAATATTCATTCTCTAAATAGTACAAAAATTTGAAAAATCTGTAGTAAATGTTCTTCTTGAAGTAACTAAATAAAATAAATAAATAGGTAATTCAAAAAAGAAAGAAAGAAGTAACTAAATAGAAAAACCATTGTTTTCAAATTTAAATCTAATATAAAATATTATTAAAACATTAAAAAGGAGACTTTACGAAGCCTACACTTAAAAGGCTTAAAGCTGCTGCCTACTGTGGCAGTAGTGGTTTAGTGGTACTGTAATACACATATAACAAAGCTAAAATTAAATTAAAAGAAAAGGGTTTTTTTTAAGGGAAAAGAAAGAGATTTGACTGGTACACCAAATCTTATATCTCAATCAACGGTATGATATGTTTACAATATTTTTATAATAAATTTTAAGTGTTAAATTGTTATTAGTTGTTATTATTGGGGCAAAAAAGTAATCTTAGCGTTAGTTTAAAATTTGAACCAATAACAACTAACCACCTGTGATTTATTGTAAATATATTATTTTGGTTTATTGGAGCCAAGTTTCGTCAGCCTCTTTATTGTTGCTGCTTTCCTGTGTACAGCTGGTTGGTTGAAAAGCACAAATACATTAACTACAAAGTCCTGAACACCCTTTCCAAATAATAATAAATATCAAAAAATTTAGTTAGTTGTCACGTTTCAAAATAATGTGGAAAACTAGCATCTCGAGTGTCTAAAACTCGAGTTCCAAGATAAAACTAGAGCTTTTAAGTCTCAATTTGTAAGAGGATGGGTTTGATGTGGAAAAAAATCCACGTGGAAATCAAGTTTTAAAGACTCAATTTCAATAAATTGCAGAAAAACGCCACTATAAGGCTTTAAAATGTCACTATAGGGCTTAAAAACGCCATTATAGGGCTCCTAGAACCTGGTATGGGGTGATCACACTTATAAAAAAAAATTTGCAGGAAAACACCACTATAGGGATTTAAAATGTCACTATAAGGCTTAAAAACGCCACTATAGGACTCCCTGAACCTGGTATGGGGTGATCACACTATTTTTTCAGGAAAACGCTGCTATAGGGCTTTAAAACGTCACTATAGAACTTAAAAAGGCCACTATAGGGGAAAAAATTTTTGCATGGAACTCGAGTCTTAAAGACTCGAGATCTATGTGGCTTTTTTAGTCCAAATCACCCAGCCAAGCACTCGCAAAATGAGTTTATAAAACTCGGGTTTTAATATGGATCTCGAGTTTCTAAAACTCGAGATGCAATTTTTCTTAAAACTTTGAAACGTTGCCTAACTTACTACTTTGAATCCCTATTAACAGCTATTCTGCACATTCTCTCACAAAGTCCCCCTAATTATTTCTCAAAAAAAAAAAAAAAAAAGTCCCCCTAATTAATCTGCAACTTTTGTTTTCTACACATTACATCCCTCTACTCTGTCTTAAAGATCGTTGAGAGCCAAGAAGATTAAAATCTATCAGTTGAAGCTGTAGACACCATGGAAGGTAGAAGTAGAAGTGAAAGCTCACACGAGCCGGTTAGTCCTATTTCCCCATTTTCACTCTCAAATTTGTTTTGCTTTGCTTTTATAAGTGCACTGTGGATGGCTGTGTACATCTGGTTGGTTAAAAAGCACAAATATATTATCTGTATAGTGCCCCTAATTAATCTGCAACTTTTGTTTTCTTCTACACTTTACATCTCTCTACTCTGTCTTCTCTTCAAATTTGTGAAGCGTTAAGCATCATTGGCAGCGCTCAAGGATTTTGATTATATACTTATAATAGCTTGTAAAATCTTTTTTTTTTCTCATAAACCCAGTGACAATTTTTGGTTTTTCTAAAGGTTTTGTTAGCGTTGTTTTGGTACTAGATAGTTTGTTTGCTAATCTTGTGTTTGGGCTGTTACCTACAGCAAAATGTGGATGCCGGAAAAGCATTTTTGAGCAATCCCGAAGTCACAGAATCTTATTGTCAGTTGTGCATGGAAAGAGTAGAAAAATACGGAATGATGGACATACCAGAGGGGTTATTTTATGTTACAGATGAATTAAATAAGAAATATCAATCGAGGCTTACGGTCGATGATATTACTGATAAATATATGGAACTCCTTTCTAGTTGGAAAATCTGGATAAAATTGATCAAGGATGAGGAGAAGTTGGTCGCTCTTGATTGGGTTAATGGTAAAATTACTTTGGCAGACAACTCATGGTGGGAAAGAAAGTTAAAAGTTAGTTTCTATTTCTGTTCTTCTTTGTACATCAAATTGCTAGAAAAAATTTAAGAAAAATGCAACTTGACAAAGTTATTAAGGCCCGTTTGGAATGCCACTCAAATATATGTTTTCAGACTTTAAACATTATAGGAATTTTCACACTTTTTATTTTCATCCATGTTTTCAAATACATGTTTTCAGTTTTTAAGCGCAAGTACCAAACACCCCCAAGGTTATGTAGCACATTTTTCTCTAATTTGTGGAATCATTAATTGAAGTTTGTAATCCATGCTCATGCAGGAGTTCCCTGAGGCGGCTTTTATACGTGAAGTAGGTCTGCCAAATGTAAGTATTTTAGACATCATATTCGGAAGCTGTCCAATGGTTGTACCGAAGGGCTTAGGAATAGAGGCGTCAAGGGTTTCTCTTGAGGACTCGGACCCGGAGGCTAGTACTGCGGGTTCAAACAAGGTTGAGCTGATGAAGAAATTAAAAAGGAGGTTAGCCAAAATTCCTGAATTGAAGTCTGTGAAAGTGTCTTTTTCGGGATACTCAGGCCCAAGGATCCCGAGCCTGAGTAAAAAAGAAAAAGGGGATTTGGTGGACTGGGCCTTGATTCACCGCAGCTAAATGGCTGTTTAAGAATCAAGCGAATACAGAGAAATATTCCTAACAATAAACAAGGATATCGAGGAGTGCCAAAATTAACAACGTAAGTTCAGAAAGAAAGATCAAACAGGATTAGCAAGACAATAAAAAAGAAGTACTGTGGGGATCCTGGGGACAATATTTCATTAAAGCATTATCTGTTTTGATTACAGCAAGCTTACTAGGACGTGATACAAGGTCCAATCAAGCTCAAAAATTGCAGCCTTGAATGGCTATTTCAGCCTTCAAAACTTGCGAAGTTTGATTCTTGTTGGATCCGAGTATGTGCCATAGTTGCTTTTACAGGATATCGGGAAGCAGTATTTGTCTTTCCCTTTAGTATTTTTCTTTCTGCCTAAACTTTCTGATGATTTTTTTTTGGTGAATCTCCTCTATTCTATTGTTCCTTTCTTTTTCTCGCTGCCCTCTTCACAACCCCTCCTCCCTTTTTATAGTGGAGTTTTTCTGGGCTTCTTGGGGAACCGTTGGTTCCCCTGTTTTGGTCTTTTGTGAACAGAGTATGTTCTGTCCTCATCATCTCGGTAAGTCCCCTTTTCTGTTTTCTCTCATTCTTTCCTTCTCTTGGTTCTGATTCCTTCGAAAGTTTCTGGTTGGCCATCCTCTTTGGGGTGTGCTGAGGTATGCCCTTCTCGGCATCCTCACTTCTGGTGTCTTTTACTTCTCCGTTTCTTTCCTATTTGGGCGGAATCCTGTTCTGCTCTTTTGAAATCGTTTTGTTAACATTCTTCTTCCTTGTTTTTGGTTCCCCGACGCCTTTTCTGTCTGTGCCATGAAGGGTCGCCCTTTTGTTTTTTTCTCGTTTTTCTTTCTATCGATCTGTCCTGGTCTTCTTTTTTCTTCGCGCTCATTAATGGTGCCCGGGGATCCTTGCGCCTTATACTTTGCTGTGATGTTTTCTCTTTTTCTTTTTTGGTTGCTTTTCCTTTTCTGGGCTTCGGGATCCTCAGGGCCTTTAGTATAATACCTTTGGACTTGGTCTTTTTTTTTTTTTCTTCTGGGCTTAACTCACTCTTTCTTGGGCTTAGCTTATTCTTTCTTGGGCTTATTTTTGCTGTGATTTTTTAGACCTCAACAAAGTCAAATGAGGCCCTCGCTATGTTCTGTAAAGAATTGTTTGTTGATATATCTAAAAGAGTCTGGTTTTGTGCAATCCAACCGAACCTGCGGTTGTTGTGGCTCCAAAGTGAATTCAAAGAATTTAACAAAAGGCAGGAGGAGAGTGAAGGAAATGAGAGCCATTCTGCCATTGTGAGAGAATCACACAGTGACGCAGAGAGCTTCAGTAAATCACTCAAAAAGTCCACCAATCAAATCTGATAGGCTAGGCTGAACTTATTTTGGATATGCTTGTTTGAGTGTTTTTAATATACTAAAAAAGTGTGTTGTGTGTTGAAATGTGTGAAAAGTTGTTTAAAATATGAAAATATTGGTTAGAACTAACCAACCAAAAAGACCCAAATTTGGAACTTAAAAACTCAGAAATATTTTTCATATGTTTTGATAAATATTTTGGTATTTGGTTGCTAATTAAACATTTATTGAACTTTTTAGATACATAGAGTCAAAACTTAAATATATTTATTTCATCAGAGTATAGATAGACTTAGCAATGTATAACATGCAAATTATATCATATGATGCAAATGGAGCTAGAATGTAAGCATACTCAAGAAAGAATCTTGTAGCTAGAATAGATATCTTGATCTGAAAAATCTAAGTTTCAACTGTTGGTATTTTACTATTTTTTGCAATGAGACATACACATGGATGTTAATTAGTTCTAGAGGTTATCTATTAATTAATCTTTTTTACTTGCTCTTTGTGAGAGTGCTTTTTCTCTAGCACTCAGGCCCAAGGATCCTGGGCTAAATAGTTGTAATTTGGTGGACTGGGTTTTGATTCACCGCAGCTAAAGGGCTGTTTAAGAATCAAGTGGTGCACAGGGTATACTTCTTACAATACACATGAACTAACAAACAAGGATATTTGTATTGAACAACAATCAAAACAACAAAGTAATGCAAAAGCAAACAGTAAATGCGCAAAGTAATGGTTAAGGATCCTCAAATCAATAGGGAATATTTCATTGAATCTTCTTTATTACGATTACAGTGTGTTCACTAAGACATGATACAAGGTTCAAGCAAGCTCAAAAATTACAGTCTTAGATGGTTATTCAAACCTTTAAGATTTGCAAAGTTTGACTTTTTTTGAATCCGAGTATGTGCTATAGTGGCTTTTTCTAGGATACCGGGAAGTAATTTACTAATTTCTCTTAATTTTCTTCTCGACAAAACTTTCTCAATGATTCTGTTGTAAATTTTTCTCCTTCTCTTCGCAATCATTTCCCCCTTTTTATACTATTGATTCCCTTGTTTTGCCCCCTAGGTACCAAAGCCTGTGTTGTGCCCATTGCCTAGAAGGTTCAGTTTCCCTGTTCTTCATTCTTTCCTTCCTTTTAGTGTTGTTTCTTTGAAAGTCCATGGCTGACTACCTATTTCAGAGTGCGCTGAGGTCACGTTTCTTCACAGTTCAGCTTTTGGCCGTCCTTCTTCTTTATCTTTTTTCTCAAATGAGTGGAATCCCACTTTGCCGGTTTGAAAGTCTTTTATTGCTACTCCCCTTTTTATACCTCTTCATTCTGGTTCCCTGAGGTGCCACCCACTTGCGCTATGAGAAGTCGCTCCAAGTTTTCTTCTTTTCTTGCTGGATCATTTGGTACTTGAGAAGGACGTGCCTATCCTCCGTTTCTTGTGTTCTTTTTTTGGCTTTTTCCTTTGAGCTGTCTTAATCATTTCTTGACTATATTACACACCTCGGGGATCCCGAGCCTTTTGGCAGTTTTTGAGGATCCCAACTCAGCTTTCTTTTTACGCTAGTAATTCTTCAATCTTCTAATCTGGGCTTCTTTTCTTTTTCTTTCTTCTTTTTTCTCATAAACTTCCAGGCTTGCCTTTTTTTCTTCTTTATGTTTTTGGGCTTCAAGCCTTTTGGGCTTACCATTTCTTCTCTTTTTCCGTGGCCCTTTGTGCTTATTTCTTTGGACTTGGGTGCTATGACTTTTTGGACCTCAACATTTAGCCCCCCGAGCTCATGGGTTGCCTGAAGCCCACGCATGAGTAATTCAAGGTTTCTTAGATTCTGTAGGATTTTCTTTTAATTATCCCTAGGTTCCCTTCTTCCTTCTTTAGGATCCGGACTTTTCATGCTGCTTTTTGGTTATCCTAGTCTTTTCTACGTGTCGTGTTTCTTTATTTTGCAATTTCCCCTTTACACAAGACGTGGCAGTTGAGTATTTGGAGTAAAACTTCCTTTACCCACCTTTTTCATTCCCCGTAACTTCCATTAATAACTGCTAATTAATCTCATCTTCAAAATTAAATATTTTGGCAACTGGCGCGTCTTTCTATACACTGTCTTCTCCAACTGCTCTTTATGCCTTTATTGCGAGCGTTTCACATTATCTCTTTGCTTCCCTGAGTCTTTCATTCTTAGGTCTCTTTTCTCTTTTTTCAACCAGTCTGCTATTCCTGTTTCCCATTTCCATTCTTCCAATCCTCCCTTCTTCTCATCATTCCCATTACTTTAATGGCTTCTTCTTCTTCTTGAAAAAGAAGGGAGCGTACCCCCAGCCCTTCTGAGGGCGAAGGCTCTTCTGGTTCTACTTAGAGCGAATCTCATGAAGTCACTGAACGCCCAGCTTTTCCTTTACGGGACCCCTGGTACTCTTCCAGTCTATCTTTCCCTCAGGTGTCTCATGGTGAAGCTCCTCTGTCCCCTCATGCTTGGGTGTTTTCTAGTCAGGCGGGTTTCGCTGGTTCCGCTTAGGTTCCAGACCCTAGAGAAATTTTTGATCTTCAGATCAGGCAAGGACTTCGAGAGGCGGTGCCTATCTTTTTTGATTTCGTTCCGGGGAAAATCCAAGGTTGGCCCATCTGGGTGGATAAGGAACTATCTGATGAGGAGTTCGTGGATCGCCTGGAGCGCGCTGGTATCCTGAAAGCGGTGGCGATTTCCAGGAATCTTAAGGGTTTCAGAGACGCTAAGGGTCTCAGGCATCTGGTACGCCGTTGGTGCCCTTCTCTTCATACCTTTTTTTTTTTTTTTTTTTTTTTTTTTTTTTTTTTTTTTTTTTTCTTTCTTTTGGTGAGTTGACAATTACCCTGGAGGATGTGATCAACAACTTCCTTCTCTCGGTATTTGGGGATGAGAATCCTTTTGACATTAGTCTTTCTGAAGAGGATCTCGTGGTAGAAAATAAGTTGTTTAGCCATTTTGGTGGTCGCATTGCTTCTCTCGGTGGTAAGCCGACCAGGATGGGGAGATGGGTCATGACCCTTTCTCACGAGAAAGATAAGGAAGTCAGGCGAGCTAGTTTCCTAGCATTCTGGCTTAGTAAATTTCTGTTTAGTGAGTTCCCGAGGTACGGGGTTAAGTCTACTTTCTTTTCGTTAGCAATTAAGTTGGCTCGAGGCGCTTAGTACCCTTTAGCCCCTTTGTTTTTGGGCCATGTCTATTCCCAATTAGATCAGCTCCACAGAGACGAAGCCGAAGGCGATTCTTGTTATGTGATCACTTCATCTCTTCACTGTGCCATTCTCCAGATACTTATGTGGGGTCGTCTTCAGCCATTTTGGCTAAGTGTAAGAATTTGAAGTTTGTGAAGGAAAAATTCCAAGGATCCCCCGATATAGTTAAGGGTCTTTGTGGTAATTCGACTAATACTTTTCCCATCATCTTTCGTTGGATTAGTCTGAAAGGTGGTGGTCTCAACCTTTTTGAGTTGTTTGATCAAGCAGGAAATTTACACTGGAGATCTCCTCATCAGTTTAGTCCTGGCTTTGCCTGTGACTCTGTGTTGTCTTCTTTTCTAACCTCTACAAGAAATACTTTTGATCTGCGCCACGGTGACGAGGGCGGTTTAGCCTACCTGACTTGTATTAGTCCCTCTTGGCTTCCTGTGCCTTCTTCTAGTGGCCCAAGGTATACTCATTACTCGGCACACCGGGTACTTCGACAATTCGGTTTCGACTAGGATATTGTTTTTAAGGATACAGTACCGACTCTCCCCTCTTTGGATCCTTTTTTGAGGCTGCAAGCCTTCTCCTACTGGTCACGGAGGAGCCCTCAGTTTGCAATGCCTAATTCCCAGAAAGGAGTTTTTGCCTCCAATGACTATACTGGCTACTGGAGGAGGATACAAAAATCTTTTGTTGATTACGTTGGCTCTGGCACAATTAGGGAAACCCCTAATCTTAGTATTTCCTCTGCTCCAACATCCAATAAACACTTATCCCTGCCCACTACTGGGATTGTTTCTGCTGCTGTAAGTAGTAAGACGGGGTTTGCGGAATGGCATGCCTCCAGGGGAGGCTGGGTAACATATGCACAAGACTTTCTAGCAACTTGGTTGGGCTGTGGTCTTATTATTGGTACTTCCTCCGGGGTACCCATTAAGAAGAGTGCAATGCAGACAATAGGCACTGCTACTCCCGCGGGTAAAGGCAAGGAGATTAGGCCAAAAAAATTGAAAGCAGTTGATGTTGAAGAAAGTACAGAGGGCATGAAGGCTGGTCCCGAGGCAAAAAAGAGAAAGACTGGGAAATCCCAGGAACAGTTGGTGACTCCGGAGGAAAAGGAAGTCGGGCAACCTTTGGCTACAAGGACCCGGAAGAAGACTAAGGTAGAGTCTTCTTTTTCCCAAGTTCCTATGACTTCTTCAATCCATGGTCCTTTGAGATCCTCTGATTTTGTATCTCAGCCCCCCTTAGGACCCTCTGGGCGTACTCGTAGAAAACAAAAGACCTTCAAAGAATCTGTAGAGAGAGAGAAGGGCAAGACTTCTTTCCTTCTTCTCTCTTTTATATTTGTTACTATTGTTGCAGTCACTTCCTCCTTTTATCTAATGAGCGGTTGTTTCCTTTGCAGTCCAAACGCAAGTCGGACTTCAAGAAGGGTAGAAGTCAGTCGTCCAATGATGATGTGGTATGGCATTTCCTTCTTCACACCTCTCTATTTGCTCTTATTCCTTTCTCTGGTACTGTGTGTTAGGGACACCCTGTTGTCTTCACTTATTATTGTTTGTCTTCCCTCTTCTTTTTTTTAGGTGGAGGTGTCTCCTCCCGTGGTTGGTAGGGTTCTGGAGGAAGAGACGGTTACAACCCTTTCTGTTTGCGTTTCCTGGTATGGAGGAGGAGGTTCCTAGTGGTGGCATGGCTAAGGAGACTGGGTAGCCAATGTAGGGTGTTCAAACTACTCAGGATCCCGAAGCTTTCCAACTCCCTGCATCCCAAAGTCCTCAGCTTGAGCAGACTCTCAGTCCCATTAGAACCGTGTTTCCTCAAACAGTGTTAAGTAAAGAGACTTTGGGAGGCACGCCTCTATCTAAACAAACAGGTGAGCCATATTTCTCTTTATAATAGTGTTTATCTCTATTTCTCTTTTGTCCCCCTTTTCTCCCCTTCCCTTTTTTGAGTTTCTTCTTTCCTTTCTCCTTTTAGGTCAAGCCAGTGTGAGGTTTATTCCCAGTGTTACTTCTTCTTTGGAATCAGAGGATTCTAAAGGTAAGTGTAGATCGTTCCTATTGTGTTTCCTTTTCTTTCTTTTTTTCTACACCTTTTCCCTGCCTTCTTCTTCTATGGCGAAGCCCCCTACATCTCTACATTCTTTTAGCCGTTTCGCCACAGTTTCCTCACCCTTTCTTCAACTTGCTTTGTGTCCTTTCCCCGAATCTTCCAAGAAACCAGAGGAGCAGGAGGAGGAGGTTCCGCCTCAGGAGGCTGATACTGGTTTGTTCTTTTTCCTTCTCTTTCTTTTTTTTTTTCTTTTTTTTTGCCGTTCCCCCCCCCCTTTTTTTGAACTAAGTCTGTTTTTCCCCTTTTTTGTGAGTGTTGATACAGGTGTTAGGGATTCTAAGTCTATTGTTCTTGAGGGAGTTGTGAGATCCATTTAGATTGCTGATCTTCAAACAAACCAAAAGGCTGAAGGTTCTCCAGTTCCAGCAGGTGGGGATACAGTGATGGGAGACATTCCAGGAGTGGCTGCTTTAGATCTTGATTCAAGGTTTTCCACCTTCCTAGCTAGTTTTGATCTTATGGAGTTCAACAGCCTTCCTACTAACCACTTCTACTCCTTTGGGTCTTCTTATGACAGCTTCTTGCATTTCTCCGTGCCTGTGGAGGGTCTGCCGTTGCTAGAAAGTTTGCTCAAGGGTCTTAGAGACTTCACCAGCGGTTTAAGGGGAGGTGTTTTTTTGGGTAATATCTTGATGGAATTGCTGTGTGCTGTGCTGGTTTCTTTGAGAGATTCTTCTGTAGACTCCTTATCTAAAGAAAAGCTTTTGGAGTAGAGGGGAGTGGTTCAGGACCTTCTAGAAGCCAAGTTCAACCTGTCCTTCTTGTTGTATCATTTGCGCCTACTGGCCCGCGTGCTGTTCCAGAGGCAAGCTTCCAGGAGCATAGATGCTGAGATTGCTGCTGCTAAGGAAGCTCTGGCTCGTGCTCACAAGGCTTTGCAAGATTTGAAGATCAAAAGGCAGAGAATTCTTTCTTTTTCAGCTGTGCCTGTTATTTCTCCAGATAGCTCCCTGTTGGCCAGCCTCATTTCTTAGCTTTTCCCCTTTCTCTTTTTAGATGTGTATAAACAATTTGGGGCTGTATAAGTTTCTATTTTTTTTTTTTTTTTTGAACAATACATTTTTTTTTAACACTATTTTTTTTTTTCCATAGATCTGTGTTTGTGTTTCAAGACTACTTCTAATTTCTTTCAATAGCATGTGGATTTGCTTGTTTCCCTTTGATACATTGCTTTTCTTTCCCCTTTTTTCTCTTTTTCTTATTGAGTCCTAGGCCATGGTTCCTACAAGCCTTACTATAGGTCCTGGATCAGGTACCTAGTGATTACTTTGTTGCGCATGTACTGAACTGGGTACACTGGGTATCCCCTCCCCTTTTTTTAAAAAATATTTTTTTTATATAGATACGGTCCCAGTTCATGAACTTGACAGGTCCCCTTTTTGTCAAGTGCTAGGCTAGGTATCCTGGGCACTTACTTTTGCCTGTGATCCTAGACCATGCACTTGAAATTAGCTGTGGGGTATTTGAAATCATCTGTGAGATGGATCCTAGGTCATGTGTCAAAAGGTATATATATATTTTTTTGTCTTGACCCAGATATCCTTCCTCAATTTTGTCCAAACTTGGACTTTGCAATATTTAGGATTCAAAGGCTGAAGGAAACAGAAAATTTCATTAAAATATGATCATCATTTAAGGAACATAGGAAAAGTCATTAAAGATAGTACGGACCACAGAGTGTCATTCTATCATAGGTTCCTGAACAAAAGAATTCATAACAAAAGTGAAGAAATGATAAAAGAAAAACACTTAGCGAGTTGTGAAGTTGGCAAGAGGATCCTGGCATGCTGAGACCCCTTCTTTCTTATGCATGGTACTGTTTCAGCCATTTCCCATTTATGGGTTCTGTCAGGACTGTCCTATCTTCTTTTGTAAGGTAGTAATACACACTTTCATGAGCTATTCTGATGATGTAGGGTCCTTCCCATTTTGGGGTGAATTTGAAAGGCCCCGGAAGGTTCCTCCTTACGTGTTCTGCCATTTTTAGTACCAGCTGCCCTTCGGTGAAAGTTCTTGGGCGTACTGCTTGTGCATATGCTCTAGTCATTCTTTACTGGTACATTTGGCTTCTCTTCTTAGTTAGTTCTCTTTCTTCTTCTACCCCTTCTAGATCTGCCAATCTCCATTCATTGTTTGCGTGTTCGGTTTCTTCTTGGCCTTCTTCAAGGACCACTCTTGGTGTAGGAACAACTAACTCCACAGGGCTGATAGCTTCTGTTCCATAGACTAGGGAAAATGGCGAAAATCTCGTGGCTGTTTTTACAGAGCTCCTACATGCCCAAAGTACATCTGCCAAATGGTCACTCCATTTCCCTCCATACTCATGCTTCATCTTTTTAAGGATCTTCAGCATCACCTTATTGGTGGTCTCAGCTTGGCCGTTTCCTTATGGGTAGTATGGGGTGGACCTTCCATGCTTGATGTAATATGCCTCAGTCAACCCCTTCATGTCTTTGTTTATGAATGGGGTCCCGTTGTCACCGATCAATCTCTTGGGGATCCTGAACCTTGTAATGATATGTTCTTGAACGAAGTTTGCTACGGCTGCTCCAGTGGCTTTTTTCAGAGGGATGGCCTCTACCCATTTTGTAAAGTACTTTGTGGCTGCTAAAATCCATATGTAACCATTGGATGGAGGGTTTATAGGCCCTATGTGATCGAGCCCCCAAGTGTGAAAAGGCCATGGTGTCGTCATATCCTACAACACATTTAGGTGAGTATGGATCGCATCTCCAAGGACTTGACAGGCGTGGCAGGTTTTGACTAGCTCTTCAGAATCTCTTTTCATTGTTGGCCAGTAATATCTCAACAGTAATAACTGCTTATAGAGCCTTCTTTTTCCCGGGTGACTCCCACAATCACCAGAATGGACTTTCCTGACTACTTTTTTGGCCCCAGGCATCTTAGAGGATCCCCACTGTATCCCCTTTTGAATAAGATCCCGTTCTGTAAGAAATACCTGTCTGCAAGTTTCTTGAGCTGGTGGGCTAGTGTCCTGTCAGTTGGTAGGATCCCTTGAGCCAAGTATTCTATGAAGGAAATTCTCCAATCTTCTGCAACAAACATAGCATAGCTTTCTTCCTTATCTATCGCAAGCTGACACTCTTGACATTTTTCCTGTATAGTTGCTGCCTCTTTATTCATATTCGGCCAGTAGTATCCCATGCATTACATTCTTCTATATAGGCTGATCTTTTCTGCGATCCCACAGGCTTGGGTATGTAGTTCTTCCAGCTTCAACTTTCCTTCCTTCTCGTTGATACACCTGGATAGGATTCCCCCTGTTAGCCTTCTGTACAATTCCCTTTCTATCGGAGTGTAATCCTTCAGTTCTTTGATGTTCCCTCCGGGTCCTACCTTTTTCATTTTTTCTTTGACTTCGCTCCTCTAGTCCCACTGCTTGGACTCTCCGGGGTACATCTCTTGGAAGATCCTTATGATAGAATGTTCTTGCTTTCCTATCCTTACTAGCGTGTCCCTTCCTTTGAATGGTATTTGGGATCCCAGGGTGGCGAATGCATCAGCAAACTTGTTTTCACTTCTTTGAGTGTACTCTATGCTAAGGGTCTGGAATTCCAACTCCAGCCTTTGCGCCTAAGTCCTGTAGGCTGCTAAACTTTGTTCTCTTAGCGCAAAGTCACCTTTCACCTGGGAAACTACAAGATTGGAGTCTCCCAATACTCTCATATGCTTTACTCCTATACTGAGTGCTATAGTCAGCCCAGTCAAGTACGCCTCATATTCAGCTGCATTATTAAAGCATGAGAAACCAAGCTTGAAAGACAAGGGTATGGTGTCCCCATTCTCACAGCTTAGTATGACTCCTACTCCATTTGAAGTTGTTGTAGCTGACCCGTCGAATCTCATTGTCCATTTCTTTCCTGGGATCTCTGTCACTGCCACCTCACCCGGGATTTCTTCACTCAGTGGGCTTTCTTCCTTTCTTGGGAACTGAGCCAGTAGATCTGCTATGGCTTGGCTTTTGACAGCCTTGGGGGTTCTGATGCCTATGTCATATTGAGAAAGTAGGACTAGCTATTGTGCTATCCTTCTCGTGAGAAGGGGTTGGTGTAGGAGTGCCTTTATGGGATGGGACTTAGTCACCAAAAGGATCTAGTGAGCTGAGAAATACATTTTCAACCTCTGGGATGCGTAGATGATTACTAGGCAGGCTTTCTCTATTCTGGGATACCTGGTCTCGGCGTCTTTGAGTGTCCTGCTTACGTAATAAACAGGTTGCTCATTCCCATGGTCATCTTCCTGTGCTAGCAAAGCTCCTATTGCTTGGGAGTTTGATGCTAAATACAGTAACAGAGGTCGCCCACGCACTTGCTCTTGGAGGGTGGGCAAATGATTCATAATGTGCTGAATCCTCTAGAAGGCCTCCTGTTGTTCCGTTCCCCAGGTGAACTCAATTCCCTTTTTCAACAGTTTGGATAAACCCATTGTAACTAAAGCTAACCCAGGCACAAATCTCCTAATATAGGAGACCCTTCCCAGGAAGCTTTTGAGCTCCCTCATAGTTGTCGGTCTTTTCATTGTGGCGATGGCTATGGCCTTGGCTGGATCTACACTTATGCCTTTGTGATGTACCAAAAACCCAAGGAACTTTCCAGTAGACACCCCGAAGGCACATTTCATTGGGTTCATGCATAGTTTGTACTTCCTACATTTTTCAAAAACTTGCTCAAGTACCCGAAAGTGTCCTGTTCTAGTTTTTGATTTGACCATAATATCATCTACGTAATCTTTCATCTCCTTATATATCATGTCATGAAAGATAGCTGTCATGGTTCACTGGTACGTAGCCCCCGCATTTTTTAGGCCAAAAGGCATTATAGTGTAATAAAAGTTCCCGATTGGAGTTCTGAATGCCATTTTCTCTGCATCTTTGGCAGCCATGCGAATTTGGTTGTACCCACTGTACCCATCCATAAACGAGAACATAGAGCTTCCTGCAGCCGAATCTACAAGGAGGTCGATATTGGGCAAGGGGAACTTTTCTTTTGGGCATGCCTTATTCAAGTTGTGAAAGTCCACACAGCAACGGATCTGACCATTTTTCTTTTTCACAGGTACTATGTTGGAAAGCTATTTGGGGTGCTGGATAGGTTTAATAAAACCAGCTGTTAGCAGCTTTTTGACTTCTTAAATTATCTGAGCTTCTACCTTGGTGTGAAAGACCCTAACCGGTTGAACTACTGGTCTTATTCCTTGATCCACGTTAAGAGAATGAACTACTAACCCTGGGTCTAAACCAGGCATTTCATCATGGGTCCATGCAAACACATCTCTATATTTCTAGAGTAAGGCCACCAATTGTTCCCTTTCTTGTGCCATCAGCTGATTACTAATAAAGACAGGCTTCTAGGATCCCAACTTGGTTCCCAAATTTATTTCCCTTAATTCTTCCTCAGGCTAAATCTGGGCTTCCTTGACTGGTTCCTCTGGGATTTCTTCTTGGGCCATCATGTAACTTGGTGGTCCGGGACCTTTCTACGTGATGCATTCAGGTCCCACGCACCTTCACAAACGATAAATCAACCTTCCTCCGGGTTCTCGCACCACCACACATTCTTGGGATCCTGAAGAGCTAAGCTCCCTCTTTTGCCTTTTTCTTTCCAGAAGGTTTCTCAGGTCACGAGTGCCCTTTCCTCCTTCTTCTTCTTCTTTTAGGATAAATGCCCCTGGAGTACCTAGCGCGGGACTCTCATCATCCGACTCTAGCTTTTCATAAAACATTGTTTCTGCAAAGTTCACCTCTCCCTGGCTGAAAGGGTTACGGTTGGCAGGGATCCTCACGCGCCTCCCGTTCAATCTCCCTTTAATGCACTGATGGTACGTAGACGGAATAAGGCGGTGTTTATGGAGCCATGGGCGTCCCAATAATACATGGTAAGATTCCTCTGCATTAATTACATGAAACCTTATCAGGGCCACTATTGGTCCTACTCTCAAGGCCAGCTGCACATATCCTTCAGTTGATTCTACCGACCCTCCAAATCCTGTTTTCTCCATAGGAGCCCCTTGGATCCTTTTGTCAACCAGGCCCACAGCTTCCAGGGTACTTAAGGCTATGAGGTTGAGTAATGCCCCTATGTCCACCAATGCTCTTCTGATTTGGGCACCATTTATGGTGGCCATTAGATAAAGAGGCCTACGGTAGTCTAGATGCTCAACCTCTATGTCCTTATCGATGAAAGTTATTGCATTGGTTGTCTCCAGGAAAGCTCGACTAGCATGTGACTCTACTGTGAAACATTCCATTCCCGAATCTCCTGCTATACTCATGAGAGACTCTGTGGCCACCCTTCTTGCTTCTGGTCCAAATCCTAGTTGGTTGAATAGTGACCTGAACTTGGGATTCTTTTGGAGGGTCCTGAATGTGCTTGGGTGGAAGGATCCTTCGGATTCTCCTGCTTCTACCGGGTTCCCATGGATTAGTACCGCTACCATCCCTTTCCCTTTTTGGTTAGGCAAGGGGTTCCTCTGCACTTCCGGCTCCTTCTGAGTGAGTTCCAGGGTTCCTTTTCTTAGCTTTTTATGGAAGGGTCTACGGAGGGTCCAGCAATCCTTGGTGGAATGCTCGACATAATTATGGATTCTACAAAACAAAGGGTTCTTCCTTTCTTCTTCAATTGGCGGCCTGGACACAGTAAATGGCCTAACAACTCCATCTCCGATCCATTTGTCCAAGACATGGTTTAACTTCTCAACTGTACATGGGATCACCGGTGGTTCCTCGAACACCTTCCCTTCAGGCCTCTTCCTTTTCTCTCCCACTGATGCTGTCATGGCTTGGGATACTGGCATCCTTTTTGTCCTCATAGTCTGTGTTGTCCTTCTAGTTCTCTGTAACAGGTCAGCAAACTGTGCGATGCATAGATTTTCGAGGTTGAGTCTGTAATCAAAAAGCATGTTGGATATGAAGGTTTTTACGAGCTCCTTTTCTTCGTAGTCCCCATAGTAATCTAGGGACACATCTTCAAATCTTTTAATGAACTGGACGGGATCCTCTCCAGGCCTCTGCCTTACCATCTGAAGGTTTTGGAAAGTGAACTTGTCCTGACCGGGGTAATACTTAGCATAGAATCTCTCCATCATTTCGTCCCAGGTTTTAATGGACCCAGGTCTCAGCGTGGTGTACCAAGTGTATGCTCTATCCACTAAGGATTTAGCAAATTCTCTTAGACATAGTTCTCTGTCTCCTGCATAGGGGCTCATAGTGTGAATGAACCTACTTACGTGTTCCATAGCGCTTCCATTTCTTTCGTCAAAAGGATGGAACTTTGGGGATTCATACCCCTTGGGGTATGGCTTGCCAAGAAGTTCTGGATGGAACAGGGGATCTCGAGTGAATTGTTTGGGGATCCCCGAAAGCTTTTCCCTTTCTTGTTCCAGGAGGGCACTGACATCTGACAGTGTTAAGTACTGGGGGTTGGTTCTCCCTCCCACTGCTGACCCTCCTTCTGGTTGAGTTCTGTCTTGGTTACCAACAGGGGGAACATTGTCCCTGATTTCCTGTGTCCTGCTTTCTTTGAGAAGGTGAACTTCTTGCTCTAGATCCTTCAACATCGCTGTCATCCGAGTCATGGGGTTTGGTTCCTGCCTTGCGTTCCTTTGTTCTAACACGACCTCCTGTTCTACCAGGGGCACCTCGCCTCTCTATCTGGAAGCTACCTTGTTTTCTCCCACGGGCTCAGAGGCCGCAAGTGGCATATTAGTACCTTTTCTGTTCTTTTGTCTTGGAGGTATGCTCTACGAAGGGATTGCTTCTTCCCTCTTCTTTACCTAGTCCCCAATGGAGTTGCCAAAATGTGAGAATGCTTTTTCTCTAGCACTCAGGCCCAAGGATCCTGGGCCAAATAGTTGTAGTTTGGTGGACTGGGCTTTGATTTACCACAGCTAAAAGGCTGTTTAAGAATCAAGTGGTGCATAGGGCATACTTCCTACAATACACATAAACTAACAAACAATGATATTTGTATTGAACAACAATCAAAACAGCAAAGTAATGCAAAAGCAAATAGTAAATGCACAAAGTAATGGTTAGGGATCCTCAAATCAATAGGGAATATTTCATTGAATCTTCTTTATTATGATTACAGTGTGCTCACTAAGACGTGATACAAGGTTCAAGCAAGCTCAAAAATTACAATCTTAGATGGTTATTCAAACCTCTAAGACTTGCAAAGTTTGATTCTTTTTGAATCCGAGCATATGCTATAGTGGTTTTTTCTAGGATACCGGGAAATAATTTACTAATTTCTCTGAGTTTTCTTCTCGACAAAACTTTCTCAATGATTCTGTTGTAAAATTTTTCTCTTCCTCTTCACAATCCTTCCCCCCTTTTTTATAGTGTTATTCTGGAGTCCCGGGGAACTATTGAATCCCCTATTTTGCCCCCTAGGTACCAGAGCCTGTGTTGTGCCCATCGCCCAGAAGGTTCAATTTCCCTGTTCTTCATTCTTTCCTTCCTTTTAGTGTTGTTTCTTTGAAAGTCTATGGCTGACTACCTATTTCGGAGTGCACTGAGGTCACGTTTCTTCACGGTTCAACTTTTGGCCGTCCTTCTTCTTTATCTTTTTTCTCAAATGGGCGGAATCCCATTCTGCTGGTTTGAAAGTCTTTTACTACTACTCCCCTTTTTATACCTCTTCATTCTGGTTCCCCGAGGTGCCACCCACTTGCGTTATGAGAAGTCGCTCCAAGTTTTCTTCTTTTCTTGCTGGATCATTTGGTACTTGAGAAAGATGTGCCCATCCTCTGTTTCTTGTGTTCTTTTTTTGGCTTTTTCCTTTGAGCTATCTTAATCCTTTCTTAATTGTATTACATGCCTCGAGGATCCCGAGCCTTTTGGCAGTCTCTGAGGATCCCGACTCAGCTTTCTTTTTACGCTGGCAATTCTTCAATCTTCTAATCTGGGCTTCTTTTCTTTTTCTTTCTTCTTTTTTCTCATAAACTTCTGGGCTTGCCTTTTTTTCTTCTTTATGTTTTTGGGCTTCAAGCCTTTTGGGCTTACCATTTCTTCTCTTTTTTCATGGCACCATGTGCTTATTTCTTTGGGTTTGGGTGCTGTGACTTTTTGGACCTCAACACTCTTTTATTTCCTGAGGTAAGTTTGACTTTGTTGAGGTCTAAAAATCACAACACCCAGGCCCAAAGAAATAACATAAGGGGCCATAGAAAGTGGAATTAAAGAAGAGGTGGTAAGCCCAAAAGGCTTGAAGCCCAAAAGCCATAAAGGGAAAAGCCTTAAAGCCTGTGAGAAAAGGAGGAAGAAAAAGGGCCCAGATCAGAAGATTGAAGAAAGACCAGTGCTGAGTCGGGATCCCCATAGGCTGCCAAAGGCTCGGGATCCCCGAGGCGTGTAGCACAGCTAAGACAAGATTAAGACAGTTCAAAGGAAACGCCAAAAAACACAAGAAACGAAGGGCAGATATGTCCTTCTCAGGCACCAAAGATCCAGCAAGAAAAAAAGGAGAAAGCCTAAAGTAACCACTCACAATGCAAAGGAACGGAACCTCGAGGAACCAGAATGAGGAGCTATAAAAAAGGAAGTAGCAACAAAAAACTTTCGAACCAGCAGAGTTGGATTCCACTCATTTGGGAAAAATGACAAAGAGGAAGGATAGCCAAAAGCTAAACCATAAGGAATGTGACATTAGGAACAAGGGCACTCCGAAATGGAAAGTCAGCCATGGGCTTTCGAAGAAACAGCACCAAAAGGAGGAAAATATGAGAAACAGGGAAAGGCTCAACCTTCTGGGTGATGGGCATGAAACGGGCTCTGGTACCCAGGGAGCAAAATAGGGGAATCAATAGTTAGTTCCCCGGGACTCTAGAATAACACTATAAAAAGGGGGGAAAGTAGTTTATGTGGAACTCTGTCAAAAAACCCAAAGAAAGTAGTGAAATATCTCTCGGTATCCCAGAAACAGTCACTATAGCACATACTTGGATTCAAAAGGATTCAAACTTTGCAAGTTTTAGAAGCTTGGATAGCCATCTAAGTCTGTAATTTTTGAGCTTATTTGAACCTTGTATCTATTCGTATCTCAATTCTTGTTTTTTTTTAGTTGCTAAAAATATAGATCTGGAATGGTGGCTTCATTTGGTTTTTTTATTTTTTATTTTATATTTTTAAGATTAATGGCTTTGTTTCTAGATTCATATGTTACACAGGGTGAGTAACCAACTAATCCTAAACACAATTTATGCTATTTTTTTCTAGCCTTGATTCATTGGTTTGATATTATTGTGAGAATATATAATGGAGGAAACTCATTTTAATCTTTTTGCACTGGTCATTTATGGGCAATAGCTAATCTAAGATTAAAAACAATAGATTTTTTTAACTAATAAGAATTTATTAGCAAGTATCCCAAGTATTTTTCTTCCATTATATTAGTTACATAACTATATGTCACATTGGAAGCTAGTCTAATAGCAGTTGTTTTAATAATTTGTAATTTTCTTAAATGTCAAGTTTTTATTTATTGTGTGTGATTGCAGTGATGGCTAAAAAAAAAAAAAAGGAAGAAGATTGCAATGATGGCTCAACCACCAAGGAATCATAAAAAGAAAATTTTAGTTGTATTGTTGCATCAATTAGATTTACTACGTCAAATTTGGATGACGTTAGTGCACATGTGTGCAATAGTGATTCTTTATAGGTAGGCCTATCCACAGGTCGGTCCAGGTCGGGTTTGTGCCCAACCCGGAATTGACTCAGCCTGATCGGGTCTCCTAAACCTAGACCCGTCGAAGGCAGTGGTTAGGGTGGTTGGATGTCATTAGTTTTCGGTCAGGTATCGGTCGGTATCAGATTGTGTGAATCGTTGCCAGTTTTGCAAAAATTATCGTCAGGTTTTACAGAAATTGTCACCGGTTTTACCGAAATCTCTGGTTTTTGCTAGATCTGGCCGGATCTCAAAGAGATCTTGGCGGATCTCAACGAGATTAGTTCGGATTTTGAAGAGATCTCGGCAGATCTCAACAAGATCAAGCCAGATCTCAAAGAAATTCAACGAGATTTCAGTGTAACTCGAAGAGATCAAAAAAAAACAAATCGACAACCACTCCAATCGGCGGAGAACATAAATTCAATGTGTTTTCCAATCGAGTCAGTTGAAAATCGGTTTTTCATGCTTAAACTCGTCAACCGACCCGCCGGTTTCGGGTTTTATGGGCAGAGACCTGCTACCGACCGTACCGTTGTCGGAGTCGAGTCGGCCAGGTTGGGCAAGTTTCGGGTCTACTTGGACACCCCTATTTCTAGGAATAGGAAAGTTGGAAGAATTGGAGGTTGGGGTGACCTGTTTAGTAGAGCATTTTAGCAATATGTTTTCAGTTTTTAAATAATATTACACGTATTTTCTTACACTTTTTCACTCACACGTATTTCAAAAAAATACAAATAACATTACTCAAACTCCTTTACCAAATGGGCCTCAAATATTAAAGAGAGCAAATGTGAGAGTTGTGAATATGAATCAAACGGTTGCCACTGGGCCTTGTAGCCCAATGGCACCCGTTGTTACCTTTGAGCTCGGGGGCTCTATCCCCCGCAATTACCCAGCCAAAAAAGAAGAAGAATATGAATCAAATGGTTTGGATGGATGATACAACATCCATAAACAATGTACGAATGGACAGTACAACATTACCTAGCCAAAAAAGAATGGACAGGACAGCATTTAGAAAACTATGTGACATGCTCCACATACATGAGGGTTTGAGGCCATCTAAGAATATGGAAATGGATGAGAAATGCAATTTAGAAAAGGAAGGAAAAAGTATTGTAATGAATATTGACATGACAAGAGGGCAAAGATATTTTTGTAATTTAAAGAAGTCCCTATTCCCCTCCCCCCCCCCCCCCCCCCGCCTCCCCCAAAAAAAACCACTCCCAATGCATCAAACTTGAGACTTTAATGACATCTCATTAAAACATTTAAGAAGTTAGAAGAAGCAACTTTCTCTATTTTTAGAAAATATTTGAACTTCTACACATTACAATAATGTCTATCAATATGTTGCAATTGACTTCCGAAGATTAGAAAATTACAATTGAGGTTCCATTACTTACAATTTTATATTTAAATCCTTCCACCATACTATATTCCCACAAGCCACTAGGACCGGATTAATATCACTGTTGTGTCCCTAGCTTATGTAACTCTTAATTTCTTGATTTCATAATTTCTATTGGACTCCAAAATATTTTTGAAAAAAACTCTTTAAATATATATATATATATATACACACAATATTATATATATATATATATATGAAAAACATTTTTGAAAAATGTCACCGGCTAGTTTTGTTTTGAGTCTAACTTCAATATGAAAATCAACTAAATATACTATCTGTGGGGGCCAGTTAGTCAGGAGGTATTATTAAGGCTGTACAAATTGGGCCTATGACCCAATCCGAGGATATTAACTAATCCGAGAATGGCCAAATAAGGTTATAATGGGAATGGTATAAAGAGAAAAATAAAGATAGTACGAGATAAGTCCAACACACGTCCGAGGAGAAAAGCCATCTCGGGAACGAGGATCCGAAGTTAGTAAGAGTGTCATATCACTCTAGACCTTTTTCAAAGTTATATCACAACTAGTAGTTAGACGTTGGACAAGGGGTAAGTAAAGGGAGGCAACAAATATCTTCAAAAGCTGCTACCTCCACATTAAATGCCTTCCAACTAACTCTCTGGCCGCATTAATGTGGAGGTGATACCTGAATAGTGACCAAGCAGCCTTACAGCTACTATTTGATGGTTCTGGGAGGTGTTGGATGGGACAAGAAGGAGCTCCTAGAATCCAATCTACACAGTATGGTAGGGATAACATCAAGATTGTAATATATAGCACGAGAAGGTGACCTAAAAAGGGGGTCGAGAAAAAATCATAAAATCTAGGTAATAACATTGTGGATTCTTGTAATTGTGTTCATCAACAAGATAGTATAAGATAAGCTTCTCAAGCTGTACCGAGGATAGATTTTCTTACTTTACTTGTGCTTAACAATCTTAATTCAGCAACTTTTTTGGTCTATCTTTTAGAGTAAAACTAGTTCTTTCACTCATACTCTATAAATTCATTGTTTGAGCTTGTTGGGTTTAAACTCAATCCCATACTGGGTCTAATCCAAATCTAGTCTAATCCCTGGAAGTAGCCAACTGATCATTGGCCTCACGCAAGCGCTTCCTCTGATCCTCGGCTTGTCTTTGTGCGCTCTCCAGAACCGAGTCAGCACTCTTACGGGCATGTTCCTCATCAGCCAGCTTTTTCCTTAACTCTACATTGCTTTGATCAGCAATGTTAAGCGTCTGCACAGCTGCTACCCGCCTCTTTCTTTCATCGTCCAGTTGCTGGTAGAAGGAGTTGGTTATCTCCTCAAGTTTGAAAGTGGTTTGGACAGCCTAAAAGAAAAGAGTCAATAACATAACAAATAAAAAATAATAAAAAATAAAAATATATATAATAATTATAAGTAAAAAAAAAAAAGGGTTAGCATCATACCATGCCCAAATATCTCTTAACATTGAGGAAAACCTCGTTCTTCCTGATATTCCGCAACTCGGTCATATCCTTTGGAAGTAACAAAGCCTCCTCCAAGGCTGAGACAACATGGCACCCAATACCCCTGTTGAAATCCCTGAGTGATGCATCATCTCTCAAGGGCTCACCGCCGAGTATGGGTGCTAGAAGCCAAGCCTGAGACTCCGAAGGCTGATTATCTGCCCTTTCCACGCCTCGTTGTGACGCATGGCTAACTTTTTGCTGCTTCGCAGCTCATTGAGCCTTATCTTCACGAGTAGGACGAGATCTCCCGGTCTCCACCACATCTTTACCTTTCTGCTCTCTCTTCCTCTTCGGATCAACAAGTTCAGGCCTAGAAGGCAGAGATGGCTGAGGAGGAGGGAAAGGAGATTTGGGAGGAGGAGAAGGAAGTTTGGGCTGGGTGGAATTCCCCAATGCACCTCTTCCGGGTTGATCTTCTATTAATTCCATCAAACTCCTCTAGGATTTCCTCTAGATACCTATTTCTTCTGATATACTCTTGGGGGATAAAGGTTGGTTGAACGCTTCGAATTCGTCCGAGGAGTCTGATAAGTCTACGATCCCCTCTGAATCTTCTTTTTCTTCTTCTTCCTCTTCTTCAAGAATGAGTTGGGATGAGGATGCTCCTATTGAAGGGGTGGCAACAAAGAGTGGTTGAGTGTGGGGAGTACCTTCAAGAAGTGGAATACCCTCTGGAACAACGAATCCTCGGTAGGCAACAATGATACGGTGGAGCCGAGGATTGTTGTCTTTTATCACGTACTTAGGGGCTTGGAAGGCAAGAGAAATGGGTGTATACCCAAGAATTAGGTGTGCCGCTCGCAGTTGACCGTCAGCCTCGATTACGTACACCTCGGCCCGTAAAATCCTATTTAAGCTCTCCTTGTTGACTAAACTGAGCTGGGGTTTAGTAGAACTCTTATCTGCAAAATCATTAAAATGGAAGAAAATTTTGTCAGAAATAGAGGTATTGGGAAGTAAAATATATATATATATATATATACAAATCAAGACACATAAATCTATGGCTACACCCCCACCTGGTTTTCCCTCCTTAGTTAGGCAGGGTAAGCCATCGTGCCATTCCCCAGAAAAGATTAGGAAGTCCTCCTTTAAGTTTTTGTTTGATGTAGGGAGGCACTGGATTAACCTTACTGCGGGATACCTCGGCCTGAGCCCACCGACCCAAAAAGGATGAGGAGTTCCAAGGGTAAAGAGCCAATGGATAGGGGAAGTCTCGCTCATCCCAAGAGGAAGGTGAAGCCTCGCAAGCTCAAAAGCAATTAAAGATTGGGCATTAAGGCCAGGGAAAAGAGGTCGATGCCCAACCTGCGCCCCAGGCTTGGCTTCCTGCCCCAATGCTTCATGGGGAGCCATTGATGGACAACGCTTCCCTAAGGGACTTCCAGGGCAGAGAAGGTACTTATGTGGCCGACGCGTTAGAGAGGACCCTGCTGCTCCCTATTGATATGGACGAGTTGAGGAATCTGAGGAGGCAAGAGGTCTTCCTCAACATCAAGAGGTATTTGGGCATGGTAAGGTTTCTTACACTTGTGAATCCGTTGATTTCTGCTCCTTGATTTCCCATTTATCGTGTGTTTGTTCCAATTGACAGGCAGTCCAAGCCACTTATAGGCTAGAGGATGAGGCTAAAGAGCAGAGCAAGTCCCTGGAGCTTGAACATAACAAGTGCGTGGACACTGCGCGGACCCTCAAAAACTCCGAGTTTGACCTCTCTAAGGCCAAGGAAGAGCTAAAGGAGATGACCAGGGCCAGGGACAGCGCCGAATCAGGCCTAGCCAGCGCCCAGAGGTAGGCCGAAAGCCAGACAAAGCGCCTACTTGAAACTGAAGATCAGTTGAAGATTGCTAAGGAGCAAATCGTTGATCTAAAGAAGAAACTGGTTGAGGCGGAGGGAGCCAAAAATGTTGCGGAGTGGGCCAGGGACGAAGCTCTAAGGGCTAAGATAGAGGCTGAATTTGCCAGGATAGAGGCCGAGAGCTCCAAGGAGAAAGCCGAGGAAGAGGCTTATGACTCGGGGGTGGCTGAGACCCAGGCCATTCTCAAAGCTCAAATCCCTGGAGTATACAGGCTCTACTACTCTCAGGTCTGGAATGAAGCCCTCAAACAAGCTGGGGTTGAGGCTTCATCCGATCTGAGGAAGGTGGAGAAGGTATACTACCCTCCAGCCATCCATGAGACCGCCCCTGCCAACTCCGAGGCTGTGAGTGCTCCAGAGGAGGCTGAGGCTGAGGCTACTCGGCCTGAGGCTGCACTAGCCGTGCCCACTCCTGATGAGCCAGCCGAAGGGGGCGAGCTTCTTGGGACGACAGAAACACATGGAAGTTCGAATCCTGAAGTGCCCCAGGAGGCTGCCGAGTCTATAGTCAGTGCTTAAGCCTCTCATGCCAAGGAGCCAACTCTCTTGGTTCAGCCCCTTCAGACCATTCCCACAGCTGATGTCTCCAAAGGTCCTGAGGCCAATCCTGCTCAGCTCCCCAAGGAAGGGGCCAAAATAAAGTTGAAGAAGTAGGGGTCCCAGCCAATTTTTGTATCAGCTTTAATATAGTTTTTTTTTAGTTAGTGCTTTTTTGTTTTAAGGACCTTGGAATTGTTGTAATTAAAATTTTTCGACTACATGTGTTTATTGTTATTACTACTATTGTTATTACTATGAACCTTATGCCTTGTAAATTGGTTATTCTAAGTAGCTTTACAACCCCAATTATCAAAAAATTGAAATAAGCAATTAGTAATAAAACATTACCATCTGTCCATGAATCGCTTGACACAAGATATGAGGGAAGGTGAACTTTAATTTAAAAGAAATGATTCTACCAATTTAAACTTTAAGCTCCATATACACACTATTGCTGTCGAGTGTACGTATCGTAATTGAAATTTAAACTTTAAGTTCTAACTCACCGGCATTAAGGGGACACTTAGTTTATGTCTTCCGCCATTCTTAGGGGGCAGGGGCCGAGCCTATGATCCGAGGTATTGAGCGCGCACTTAGGCCATATCCACAACTTTTACGAATCTTGAAGTAGCTAGTTTCCCCATAGGTTTAAGTCCGAGGACCATGCAAGACCTTAGTTCTGCCTAGTACTTGGATTTTTCTTGGAGTAGCTAGTTTCCCTATAGGTTTGAGTTCGAGGACCATACAAGACCTTGGTTTTGTCTAGTACTTGGATTTTTCTTGGAGTAACTAGTTTCCCCATAGGTTTGAGTCCAAGGACCATACAAGACCTTGGTTCTATCTAGTACTTGGATTTTTCTGGGAGTAACTAGTTTCCCCATAAGTTTGAGTTCAAAGACCATGCAAGACCTTGGTTCTGTCTAGTACTTGGATTTTTCTTGGAGTAGCTAGTTTCCTCATAGGTTTGAGTCCGAGGACCATGCAAAACCTTGGTTCTATCTAGTACTTGGATTTTTCTTGGAGTAGCTAGTTTCTCCATAGGTTTGAGTTCGAAGACCATGCAAGACCTTGGTTCTGTCTAGTACTTGGATTTTTCTTGGAGTAGCTAGTTTCCCCATAAGTTTGAGTCCGAGGACCATGCAAGACCTTGGTTCTGTCTAGTACTTGGATTTTTCTTGGAGTAGCTAGTTTCCCTATAGGTTTGAGTCCGAGGACCATGCAAGACCTTGGTTCTGTCTAGTACTTAGGTTCTTCTTGAAGTAGCTAGTTTCCCCATAGGTTTGAGTCCGAGGACCATGCAAGACTTGGTTCTGTCTAGTATTTAGGTTCTTCTTAAAGTAGCTAGTTTCCCCATAGGTTTGAGTTCGAGGACCATGCAAGACCTTGGTTCTGTCTAGTACTTAGGTTCTTCTTGAAGTAACTAGTTTCCCCACAGGTTTGAGTCCGAGGACCATGCAAGACCTTGGTTCTGTCTAGTACTTATCTTCTTCTTGAAGTAACTAGTTTCCCCATAGGTTTAAGTCCAAGGACCATGCAAGATCTTAGTTCTGTCTAGTACTTATATTCTTCTTGAAGTAACTAGTTTCCCCATAGGTTTGAGTCCGAGGACCATGCAAGACCTTGATTCTATCTAGTACTTAGGCTCTTCTTGAAGTAACTAGTTTCTCAATAGGTTTGAGTCCGAGGACCATGCAAGACCTTGGTTCTGTCTAGTACTTAGGTTCTTCTTGAAGTAACTAGTTTTCCCATAGGTTTGAGTCCGAGGACCATGCAAGACCTTGATTTTGTCTAGTACTTATATTCTTCTTGAAGTAACTAGTTTCCCCATAGGTTTGAGTCCGAGGACCATGCAAGACTTTGGTTTTGTCTAGTACTTATATTCTTCTTAAAGTAACTAGTTTCCCCATACCTTGGTTCTGTCTAGTACTTTCCCCAATAAGGATTCATCAAGCTGGGCTACTAGACCCGCGAGAACCTGCCCCTTGACATATGTACGAGGCGCATACTTGACATTAGAAGCCCCTAGAACTGTGCCCCACTTAGCAATTCTCTCTGCGTAATCAGTACCTCGAAGAGTAGCCCTGAGCGAAGGCTGAGTTATGACAATAACTGTGTATTCTTGGAAATGATGGGGAAGCTTCAATGTAGCATGCACCACCGCCAAAATGGTACTCTCGAGGGACTCTTGCTGATAGTAGCTTGATCCCACCATAATTAACCATTGTACTCACTAACACATGAGCTCTTCCCACAGATGGCGCCAATTGTAGGGACTGAGTTCAAGCACTTCTACTTATGGATGAAAAGTCTCAAGCCTAACTAGGCCAATAAAATAAATTTGTAGAGAAAGGGTTCAAGAATTAGGTCTTAGTCTGAACTACAACTACTAGACACGGTTATGTATGAGATGAGTAATAAGGATATGGGTTAAAGCATGAAATTTTGTCCTCGGGCGTTTCGTCCGAGGAACTTAGTATTCTTCTTCTTCCTTCAGTACTTGGTTACAGAGGTTTCCAAGATCATACAGACTACTACCGTCTTCTTCTTTTTCTCTCCTCCTGCTCTTTTTTTTTTGTGATCCCCCATTCTTGGAGGGTCTCTCACATTATATACTTCTTTCAGTCGATCTTGACCCTACACCTGTTGATCATGCAGGTCATTACTTGAGTGCTCGTTCCATCAGTCACCTTTCCAAAACCCTCTGTGAGTTGCGGCAACCAAGGCCGCACTGTTCAGAGGTCATTTCCTCATTAATGCGGCCAGAACGTTAGTTAGGTGCATTCAATGCGGAGGTGACAGTTTCTCCTTGAATTGTTTCTACACCATACGCCCATGGGTATTCTATTGTACTTGTCCTTCTCCTGGGGGCGCTCTGGGAGGCTGCCTTTATCGGCGTGCTGTTCTTTCCTCTTGGGATTTGGGATGCCGAGAGCAAGATCGTCCTTGACAACATTTCTAGGCTATTTGGGCTTTCTTTGTTCGTCCTCGGCCATTTCTCCCTCCTCGGCGTGGGTCTTGGGTTCAGTATAAAGTGAGCCGGGGTTGTCAAATTCTTTGGCCCCACAATAAGTTTCAAATTTGCAGTGTGAGAATTTTTTTTTTTTTGTGATAAAGATAAGTCCCTTAATTTAAGAGATAAAAGAGTTTGGTCAAATAGTGGGGTCCACTATTTTTAATTTATTTACAATTATGTCATTAAAAACATTTTTTGTATCTTGAAAACACCCATTTATTCGTTTTTCAAAATCATGTTCAAAATTAGAAAAATAGGATACAAGTTTTTGTACACTGTATTTAGAAAATATTAGCCAAACAATAAATTTAAGTGTGAGATCCACAATTTTATAGAGGGCAAAATAAAAAACTATACCGTTTATTTCAATTCAGGCATAAGCTGTGAGTTCTAATTAGCTCAATTGGTAAATGTTTTGATGGTTGTATAAGAGATCTGGGGTTCAATCGCCATCTACACAAAAAACTTATTGGTATCATCAGGAGCGGACCCCACTATTTGACCAAACTCTCTTTAAAAAAATAAATAAATAAATTAAAAAAAAAAAAAAAAAAAAAAAAAAGCTATTCTTTGTTAAGCTTTAAGTGCAGTTTCTCACTCCCTCTCGGAAAACTTCATAGTATAAATCCAAACAAACAAATACTTCAAATTAAAATTTAAAACACAAGCTTCCGTAATTTTTGTTCTCGCTCATATTTCTACTTTCCCAGACCCACAGGTTCTCTCTCTCTCTCTCTCAAATTTGTATGAAAAATTAATAATACATGATTCATTCTCGTTTTCCCTACCCACCAACTGGTTCTTCAAGAAAATTGAAAATAAACTTAACTTTCATATAGATTTTAATTATTATTCTAACTTTAATTTATGTATCTAAAGTCTAAAATATTCAGAGTCAGATTCTAGGGTTTCTTGTTCTCCATTTTTTTTTTTTTGCCATGGAAATACTATTTTAGCTTTGTGGGTAGTTATAGTTTCTCCAAAACAAAACCCTTTATAGACATGAAGCCCAGGTTTTGTGAAATGGAATATATGCACAAAAATAACGGGACCATAATTTTGTTGCAATTTATTTATTTATTTTTTAAATTTTACAATTTAGCTTTAATTTTCTTAAGATTTTATTTTTTTGTTCTAATGAATTAAAATTAGAATTGATCAGATTTCACGTATTCTCTCTCTGCCTTTGTATTGTGTTTTGTGTATAGACGTGTGAGTGAAGTTGTCTCACATTGAATAGTAACGAGAAAAGTGAGTTATTAATATAACATAGTTGGGTCAAAACTCATCACATTAAGCTTTTGGCTTATATGGGGCCAATTTTTTTTTTTTAATTTTATTTACTATCTATAAATTAATTAAGTAGTTGATTTCCTTTAATCGTTCAAGTTATTTGATTCTTATGTATGCTTTCTAAATTACCTTATTTCATTGTTGCAGCTTATAGATTTACAGTCATGTCTTGGTGCACAATTGAATCTGATCCCGGTATGCTTTTGAGAATAGTTCTTTTTTCCTTTTGTTTTAAAGATTTTGCAAGATTCTTTCAAATGAAACAGACGAGCCTTGTAGCTCAAACTGTTTAGCACCTTTTGATGTTTTCAATAAAGACATTTAGGGTTCAAGTCCTCCCTCTCTGTTGTAACTATCCAATTATCAACCAAAAAATTTAAAAAAAAATGATTATTTTTAAATGAAATAGATTAGTTGATGAAATTGAAATAAGCTAAATCTTGAAGATTGAAAGAAATCTATTATAGGTAACTTCAATCCATCCTTGTTTGATTTTAGCCCAAGGTGGGTGATTTATTGTTCATTGCCACTGTTGATTGTTTTATCATGAAGTCCTTCAAGGTATTTGGTACTGCTCTTTAGCAGTTTCATTTTAGGCGTGAGAGCTCCTTCCCCTGTGGACATTTTATCGGCTAGTTCCACTTAATGCATTAGATTTATGAAAATATAAGAATCGTAAAGTCTATTCACTAACTAGGAATCTTAAAGCTTTTGTCAACGATAGTCAATTCTCCAGTCCTTGAGGAAAAAAAGAAAATCTCTAGAAGAGGAGAGAGCATTTGTTGAATTTCTGATGGGGGTTTCATCCTAGCCACCTCCCCCCAATCACCCTTGGGAACCTTAGCCTCATAAAGAAGCAGTTTAAGTTCCGATTCTTCTGCTGGAGGAATTGGATTTGTTGAACTTTACTGCAACATCATTTCCTTTGTTTTTGTATACATTCTGTTAATTCATAAGAATTTTATAGAATTTCTGACAAGGCTCTTTCCTAGAATTTCTTTTTGTATAAAATTTCAAATGATGCTTTTATGTATGTGCATATGTTTTTTCTTGGTTTTCACGGGGACATTGTTTCTAAAATTCGTACCTTGCATTGCAGGTATTTTTACAGAACTTATACAGCAGATGCAAGTTAAAGGCGTGCAGGTAAGTGTCTTGGATATATATGATATATTTGGTTCAAGCTCAATCAATTTAATGTTGCTAAAAGTGGCCAATGTTTTTGAAAGCTCACCCAAGCTCTTGTCCAAATAGATTTGCCAACCTACTACCTTTTTTGAGTAATATTTCAGTGCAGGGTTTTTTTTTTTTTTTTTTTTTTTTTTTTTTTTTTTAATAGGTAAGAATAATTTATTGAAAAGATGCTACTTCATGAAAAGAGACACGAAGTAGCCTAAAGAATTACATCATGAAAAAATATCTACATATGAATTGACTTTTTGAAAGATGGAACATAATTACTATCTGTAAGACCCAAAGCAAAGGGCCACTCATAAAGAGAACTAATTCAGTGCTGGTGTATTGTCTGGAATATTAATTTGGACTGCCTCTATGCAGCAGAACAAATTTGTATAAACTGGAAGTATTTAGTGAAATGTGTTATGATAAAATGAAAAATGAGTTATTTACATAGGGAATTTTACAAGATTAGGGTCTATATTTGGATTCTAAGTGATTTGGGGTTCCTAAAAATTTCTCCTTGATTGGAGAGGGACTTAGGTAATAGTCACAGAATTTGAAGGGTTTAGATGGCCACATCCACCTAAAAGGCATTTCAAAACTCACTTGAAGTTGTTTCTCAACTTTCAACATGGCATTGCTGCCTTTACCATATTGATACCATTCCTCATTACCATTGCCCAATACACTGCCATTGTTGTCCCCCCCCCCCCCCCCCCCCCCCAACAAGTTATTTATTTATTTTTTCCACTCAGGAAAAATAGAGGCCAGTATGTCAAGGCATGCTTTGTGGCAGAAGCTCACATGCTGTACATTGCAGTCTTCCATAAGCAAACTTTCAATGAGGTGCATCATAAGCACAAAATGTTGAACTTCGATCTCAGTTGCTTAATTATTTTCTCTCATTGTTAATACTACTGACACCATTACTTGTTGCACTAGGCATCATCCACGTACCATGTAGTTGAACTTTGATTTCAGTTGCTTCATTTTAGCATGCTGTAAAATCATGATCCCAAAATAAGTATTAATCAGTTTTACTGCAGTCTTTGAAGTTTTCTTATACTGCAGCACCATTGCTTTTGGTTATCAGGGATTCTGTGGGTAACTTTTTTATTTTTATTTTAAATGTTCATGATAGGTTGAGCTTTTATCTCTCTGTTTTCTTCTTTTGGATGCAAAGGTTGTACATCTTGTTGAGACAATTCTTTGCATCCATCAACTAGCTGTTGGCGCATGCGATATGTGTGATATATATTTGCAACTGGTAATGGTTTTAGAAAGAATAAATTTTAGTGTTAGTGCGATTAAAGCAAAGGAGGTAAAACCTTATTAGATAATCATGTTAATTTTTCCATTAAAAAAAAGTAAAAGATAATCATGTTAATCAGAGAGAAGAATTTATAGGTATCGTGGAACAGATGGGTAGAAGAGTAAAGGCCAAATTTTTATTTATTTTTTTTTTTTTTGAGAGGAGAAATTGAATAGAAAAAGATAAAGAAATAAATTAAACCAGTCACTAACCTGTGCGATGTACGGAAGTGTTCATCAAAAAGTTCAATAAATGAAAATATTCATATTAATATTAGATCATTTGTGGAGAAGATCAACATAGTAAAAATAAATTATATGTAGGAAAGGTAAAACATAATTTAATCAATTTTTTTTTTTTTTTGAGTTTATTTAGTTGCTAACTTGTGCAATGCACCGAGAAGTTTGACAAAAAATATTTATATACGGTAACTTCCCTACAATTCAGATTCTTTTCCAAATTCATATTAAAAACACCAAGTCACCTTAAATCATACCCAAAAAATTCACTGAACCCACAAATTGTTCCCAATTATAAATTTAAATTTGCAGATAAAATCCCAAACTCTAATCTCAATGCACAACCTTAGAGACCATTGTGATTCAATTAATCTCCTTTCTACCGTATAAACCTATCTCATTTGTAAAACCTAGAATTGTTTTCAAAAATTAAATACCAAAACGTTAAGACCAATTCCAAGTTCAATCCCAATCCCACCTTCAGTAGTCTACCAAATGAATCAAATTCTCTAACGTATGACCTCATATTTATCAACAATTCTTATCCGAATATATATTCAAAAACACTAAGTCACCTTTGAATTAGTTTGCAGAGAAAATTCTAAACACTAATCTCAATGCACAAACCAACCACAAAATAAATCCAAAAAAAAAATAAAAATCAAACCTACTTCTCAAAATGCCCTAAATTTTCAAATACACAATCTTTGAGTCCATTGTGATTCAATCCATCTCTGTTCTACTATATAAACCTATCTCATTCACAAAACCTAAAAATGTCTTCAAAAGTTAAATACCAAAATGTTAAGACCAAGTCCAACTTCAATACCAATCCCACCACCAATAGTCTACCAAATCACTACACAACCAATGTAAAATTTCACCAGATGATTTTATATAATCCTGAAATTTCACCAGGAAGCTAATTAATAACATTATAACATCTCTATATCAACAAATAAACATATAAAGGTAATAGCATGGGTTCAAATGCACCACTACATATACTATCAAATTCTTTCCCAATCAATTAGTGAAAATGAAATCAAAAGTTCCAGTACACATCTTTCCAATTTCCATTGATCTGCAAAACAAAGTGACACCACAAAATCTTCAACCAAACCAAAAAGACCCAGATAAAAAGAAAACCCACACTTTAATTGGATTGGTAATATTGGGCATCAAATTTTTAGACATCACATGGTTTGAAGTTGACTATTTTGTCAATAGCATGGCGAAATCACAACGGGATACTCGATATCTCACACCAGAGAGGAGCTAGGTCCGAACTGGCTGATGTTTTTTTTTTTAAAACCAACCTAACGAACCTGTTAATACTAATAGCATCAAGAATTGTTTTAAATTATATTTGAACTTGTTTTATTTAAAAAAAAAAAATTAAATTTTCAACAGAATAGTTTAGGAACTCATAGGAAAACAAATATTTCAGAAGCCATCACATGCACACTCAACCTTATCATTAACTTCCCAAAGAAGCCCCATGCCTTACCTTTCCATCTCTCTGTCTTCCTCTTCCTTATGTGGCTTTCTCTCTGAACTCCAAGATAATTTCCACTTTGGTCAGATTCTCTTCTGGATTTCTTGATGTATTCTGAAATTTCGAAGATGAAAAACATATTAGATCAAGTTAAACTCAAGCCTTAACAAACCACAATTCAGACGCAAACACAATCCATTTGCAACTTAAGTCAAGTCTCAGATGGTACTGACTACAGAAGTGAAGTGTAAAGACAGGGACTGAAGTAGAGAAGGAAGAAACTGAACCGCAAATGGGTCTAAGGTTTTCAGTTTTTCGGTTTCTTGTGTATGGTCTTGTAGTCGGGTTTTATAAAGAGTATTGGTGTAAAGTTAAAAAAATAAAGAAAAAAGTGAATGTGTAAAATTGTGGAGGGTGCAAAGCTTACGTGGCAAGCTCTAAGGAAGTCAACAAAAAGTCTTAGTCTTCGGTTTTATAGTATATATAGATAATAGTAAAAATACTGTGATATCATTTTTTATATTACCATGTATGGATTAACAAGTTCGAAGCTTGACATTAACTCAGTGCTTGGGTTTATACAATTGCATAACAAGGATAAATTAAAGATAGAATTTGAAATGAAATACTTGGTTTGAATTCCAGTAGCATATTTCATTTTAGAATACATGTTTTTTATTTATTCAATATTTCTTATAGATTTTACTCCAAAGTAAAAAAAAAAAACCAACCCACCCATAAAGGGGCGTTAGCAGTATCTTTTCTTGTATTTGATGATGATGATGCCTTGATGTCTCTTCTCAGGTAGAGGAGCTATATTCATTGGACCTTGATTCTCTGAACAATCTTCGGTTAGTTCTCTAACATCTCATTGCCCTTTTTTTTATCCCTTTGCAGGCATACATGTGTTAGCTGAAATATTTATGCTTGAAGTTTTTGTGTCCCCCCCCCCCCCCTCTCTCTCTTCCCCCTTTAAAATGTAGGCCTGTATATGGGTTGATTTTTCTTTTCAAATGGCATCCGGGGGAAAAGGATGACCGTGTTGTAATCAAGGACCCAAACCCTAATTTGTTTTTTGCAAGCCAGGTCAGTTTCCCCCCTTTTTTTTGGGATAAATAAGGTCATTTTGCCAGGGATTCACTTTTGCGCTTAATAAGTTTGCCAATTTTCCTGATCTCAAGTTTATTTTGGTCACTGATTAGGTAATCAATAATGCTTGTGCAACTCAAGCAATCTTGTCTATCCTCTTAAATTGTCTGGATATTGATATTGGCCCAGAGTTGTCAAAGTTGAAAGATTTCACAAAGAATTTTCCACCGGAACTAAAAGGTTTGGCTATCAATAATAGTGAAGCTATACGCACAGCCCATAATAGTTTTGCGAGGCCTGAGCCTTTTGTTCCAGAGGAGCAGAAGGCAGCTGGAAAAGACGATGATGTGTACCATTTTATAAGCTATTTACCTGTTGATGGAGTTCTGTATGAGCTTGATGGATTAAAGGATGGACCCATTAGCCTTGGTCAGTGCTCTGGTGGGCAAGGTGACATGGATTGGCTGCAGATGGTGCAACCAGTTATCCAGGAACGCATTGAAAGGTATTCCCAGAGTGAGATTAGATTCAATCTCTTGGCAGTCATCAAGAACAGGAAGGAAATGTATACTGCAGAACTCAAGGAGCTCCAGAAGAGGAGGGAGCGTATCTTGCAGCAACTGGCTGCCTTACAGCCAGATAGACTGGTCGGCAATAGTAATGTTGAAGCACTGAACAAATCTCTTTCAGAAGTGAATGCCGGGATAGAAGCTGCTACTGAGAAGATCTTAATGGAAGAGGAAAAGTTCAAGAAATGGAGAACAGAAAATATCCGCAGGAAACACAATTACATACCCTTTTTGTTCAACTTCCTCAAGATTCTTGCTGAAAAGAAACAGTTGAAGCCTCTTATTGAGAAGGCCAAGCAGAAAACAAGCAGCTCTAGGTGAAGGGTATTTCTGGTTAATTATAAAATTAGTCTGTGAATTTATTCTGGCTTGAAAACATCTGAAGCCACATGTTTTCATATTTTCCCCTGGTTAGCTTAAGACACCTGAATTTCTTTTTAGGTGAACCTATTCCAAAATTTACTTGCATTCCCCAGGTAATGAAATATGCTCTCGAGTTACTTTGTTGACATTTTAGGACGTGATTGTGGGAATGAGAGACAAATCCATGATAGAACTTTGTCAGTACATAGGTTGTCTTGAATATCACCTTTTATTTTGGAAAGCAACAGAAAATTGTATTGATTAGGATTTTTTTATATAAAAAAAAAAAAAAATTAAAAAAAAAAAAAAAAAAAAGGTGCAAGATATTGGCGACTTCCTTTGGTTAGTGCAAAATCAACAAAACTTGAGATCCTTTGGCTGGATGTAATGCAATCCCAGTTTTAATCTCAAGCACCCTGGAAAATTAGAGTATAAGGTCACTGGTAAGCAAATGAACTTCTTGAGAACTACTTTTTTACATGCATGTCAAATTCACAAGAGCAGTGTTAATGTAGAGGCCTGAATTTGAGGTTGAATGTTTAGCTGATTTGGTCGTGCTTTATTACAATTGAACAGGAGATATTCTTAGTGCCCGTTAGATCATTTTGGGCCAAAAATCACATTGGCGTTTTCAAAACATGATTTTTGGTATTTTTTGGTAAAATTTTGAAAGCGTGCTTTTAGGCCCCATAAACGTGATTTTTTGCATTTTTGCATGGCGTCCTTGAGCAGCAATTCCAAATTGTAACAAAACACAATAATATTACCATCGGAATTTACCCTGATATTCTAATGACAAAATGCAATCTATTCTTGGAGAATCTAACAGTGTAACTAGTTGCAGACAACTTGCCGGTGACATCTTCATCTCTCAATTTTCTTTTCTTTTTTTTAAAAAATTATTTATTTATAAAAGACGGTAGAGGATTGGGAAGAAATTGAGAGTAAGAAGCAAAGAAAAGTGTTCAGGGAGTATTCCCAAAGAAACTATGGGTCTGTTTGGTACGTGTGTTTAAATAACAGTTTTTAATTTTTTTGGAAATACTGCATTAAGACTGTGAGAGTTGGAGCTAAGATCTTTTTAGCTTGATACATTCCGCAAAGTGCATTTTATATATTTATATACAAATACATATAAGTATTGTAAGGACTCAATTTGTAACGATCCCAAATTCGTATTGAGTTCGAACGTTAAAGGCTCAAACAATAAATTTGTAGAGCGTGGATGTCAAAGAACTAGATTAACTCCAAAAGAAAAACGATTAAACTTAACATTTATAGATGGATTAACACCAATATAACGATCAATTTCTCCTTAAAACAAGTTCAGTTCTTTATTTCATAAGGTTTTCTTCTAAATACTACTCGTTTAGAAGTTCTGATTCCCTTTTCTCAATGCATTCTTCCATGTTATATACTGCCCTCTTGATGTTATCTTCACCACACACGTGTAGGTTAGGTTCGGAGGATCCCTTCCTGTTCCATCCAACACCTTCTGGAACCTCCAACCAGCAGTTGTAAAGCTGCTTCATCACTGTTCAGGCATCACCTCCACATTAATGCGGCCAAAGAATTGGTTGAGAGGCAATTAATGCGGAGGCAGCTGTTGTTAAAGATATTTGTTTACCTTTTCTTTCTTACCCTTGGTCCCATGTCCCACATTTAGTGATAATGTAGCTCTGAAGTGTGTTTGTTCGTTCTCGAACACATATTGCCGAGAAGGATTTTGTCATCGGACGAATACTGAACTCACCTTACGTGATATCTACTCTTCTTTTCATTTGGTTACCCTTATAACCTGATATGGGCCTCCTCGGACAGTTTTACGTCCTCGGATGGGCCATAAGCCCAGTTAACACGGTTTTAATAATTATTGATTAACCGGCCCCCACAAGTATATATACAAATATACATATGTCCATATATTTGAGAATATGTACGCTAACCCCTTGTACATTTGTTTGACGAATATTTTCTTTGACTTTAGTGTTTATATGCACTAAAGTCCTTTAGTCTGCATAAATTCACTTCCTTTAGTCTTTTTCAACTTTTGGGACAAAGGATTGGGTCATAGTTTTTGTATTTTTATCATTTTTTTCTCTTAAAATATAAATTTCCCATAAATTACTCACACTTTGAAACCTAAAATATTGAATTTTATAAACTAATTATATAACCAATTCAAATATTAAAAAAAAAAAAAAAAAAAAAAAAAAAAAAAAAAAAAAAAACGTGTAAACATGCAAACTACCACTATCAAATATAAATTTATATGCATTCAACCACTCAAATTTTAACTGCCAAAAATTAATACAAAACGTATAATAAACAACACTTTAATATACTAAAATATATGATTATTATAAAAATAAAAAACACCATTACATATTATATATAGATAGAGTTATAAAACATTCAGCCAGAGAAGTGAACAGAATTTAAAATGATAATAATAAAAAAAAAAAGTTGAAAAGTGCTGTAAAACAGTAACAGAGAGAGAGAGAGAGAGATACTGGTGCCGCCTTAGACTGGAGCAGAAGCTTGGAGCGTAGCAGACGAGAAGTCACGTGGGACTACGAACATCATTTTTATTTTCCACCGCTTACAACGTATCATTTGGGCTGTAGATAAGTGAAATAATATAAATAAATAAAAAGGTGAAAAAGTATTATTTAAGTAAAAGAGGTTTCTTTAAAAACCTTCTTCCCTCTCTCTATATGTGTGTTAAAAATATTTAATATTCTAAAAAAAAAGAAGTAAAAAAGAATGTAATAGAGATAATTTGATGCGGGTGTTTTTGTAAATTAGTTGTGGAAAAGTAGATTTGTATTGTAAAATAGTAGGAAAATTTTGCACCCACTGGTTTTCCAATTTATTCAATATTCCTTAGTATTGTAAAATAAATGAAATAACAAGGCAATATAAAGATATGTAAATATGAAAATATATATTAGCTTCTTTACTCAAGTGGTCACCCATACAATGTTAAAATTAGCAATGAATGCATGTATTGTCTCTCTACAACTATCTCAACTTCACATACATATAGAGGAAACGTCAATTGAAACTGTATGTAAGCGCATCAGAAATTTGCCTCATCCTCGGCAAATTTCAACAAATACTTCAAAATTGAAGGCTTAGGATCATCTTTTACTTTGGCTTTGGTTTCAAAAACACCCTTCATTATTCGTGTGTAAAGCCTTTCAAGCTGTGGAATGTTGTAGCTAGCTGTATGCTCCACAAAAAGCAGCTTGACAGATTCCACTTGGTTTGAAATATTATCACCATCAGACATTATGACATCTTCTGCAGAAGTTTCATGCTGATTACCATCAGCAGAAGAGGTTTCTGGCCTTTCAGGATTATTTGTGTCATGTGACTGATCAGGTTTCTTAGATGACTTTGCCTGCAGTTGTGAATCTTGATGATGCCTTGACTTATCTTCTGCTGTTGAAGCTGTAGCTAGTGTAGCAATATCAGCATTCTTCTTTGGTCGTTTCATGATTGCCCCATCATAACTTTGATCCAGATTAACCTCTAGTTGGTGGACATTATGAAGTAGTGCACTCGCTCTGCTAACAGTACTTCCCAGCTGCACAACAGGGTTAGATGATGGGAAAGTAAAAGTATAACCTGCCATATCATCTGGCAAATGCACAGGACCACCTTGGGCAGCAATCTTGTCACAGTATGCAACCAATGCAGGGTCCATTTGTGAAAGCATCCCATGCACCTGAGGTAGAAATAAAACTAGGGAATAAGTTTATGACATATAAGCGAGCACCCAGAACTCAAAAAGGAATGAACATATAATCTTACTGCATCTTGAAGTTCGTAAGCTCTAGTAACAATCCTAGGGCCGTTATAATCATTTCCGTTGTAAGCCTTGGCATTGGATACAATGAGATCTACTTCTTGCAAGAATGTTGAACACGTACTATACTGCTTAGAATCCACACGCTGAAGTAGAGTAGACATGTCCATAGGGTTCTGGATGATTGAACAGTTGTTTGGAGCATCCTCATCCTCATCCAAGACTGGATAATGGAAGGCACTAAACCGTTTATCATATAAAATCCGGTTGCAAACATCTCTAAGGCACATCCGCAATTGGCGAAGGGCATGCTGCTCAGCTTCTATCTTGGCTTTTAACTCAGATACCTTTGGACCACTTGGCAATTTTGGTGCCTTGGGAAGTTCAGGGAGCTGGGAGGCTGACTTGGGCGATTTTTTTGTCATGCCCTCTGACAAAGCAGCTTTAATTAAGTGGTCAAAAAACAATGATTTGTCTTCGGTGGCTGGTTTGCTGACTTGGTAGCTGACCCCAAACAAGAAAACAACAATAACAAACATTAGAGTACGAAATTAACTATAGGCAGGAAAAGAACTTCTGATATGATATAATTGACTTATGAATAAAAGTTCTCAAGAAAATAAAGTTTCATAAGAAGACGTACTTCACAAATTTTAGGTTCAATGTATCGGGTTTAGAAACTATTAACATTAGCCAAAAACGCTAAGTTGAGTAAAAACCATAGTGCACATCTAGTAAGCATTTGAAAAATATGCATCAAAAGAGAAGAATTAAAGTTTTCAGAGTCAGAATCTCCAATATAAGACTATTGAAAGAATTGAAATACATGATTTTTTAACATGAAAATTACCAACATTTAAATTAGTACCAGATTACTATTTGAAAATAGCTTTCCAAAAACAAAGAGAGAGAGAGAGAGAGAGATGAATGCATACACTGAACGGTGAGAAAATACTGAAGAAGGCACATCTTCAATTTTAGCAAGTGGAACCGAGGATGTTCCAAGTAACAATATAGGTAAGTCAGAAGGCAGTTCTTCCAGCAAAGTCTGCAGGACAGCCCTGAGCTGCTCGTGTGCCTGCGAGTGCAATGTCAAGCCCATCAAAATTAGACAGCAGAGAAGCAACACAGAGTAGTAGATCAAGGATTTTTGAAGCACATTAAAAAAATAAATATGAATTAAGCATGCAAAAATGGTATATTTAGCACGAAATCCACATCAGTTATGCAAAAATCATCACTCACATTATCCCACCAAAGGTTGAACTGAGGCAAATAGAGTATTGATGGAGTAGTTCTCCTTGATTCACCAAATATATGTACTAGTGCCTCCTCTGGTGTCTTTGCACTAGGATCTGAAAGAAGAGACGGAAGTCCTAGGGAATGAACAGGAAATTTATCCATTTCATGTAAAATTGCTGGCCCAATATTATCCAGCCCAGTACCTTCACCACCATAAATCAGAAGTCGGGCCTATAGACAGCAGCAAAACTATAGGAGGGCATAGAAAGCTTGGTCAACTCTGATGACATTGCAATTGGAAGAAATATATCTGATATAGTATTCATGACTTTCTGAAGATGTCTTTGTAGACATGGCGCAACTACTGAAGATAGTGGCCTAGAGTGCACAACAGCACCACGGTGAGCAGCTGGGGTAATTGTTGACATGGCCTCAATAAAGTGATACTTCTCAACCTCTACTGAATCAACATCAATCACAAATTTGTCATCACTTGTGTAAACCTGAGGATATTTTTCATGAAAAGCACAGATGGCAGCTTCAGTGCACAGAGCTTTTAAATCAGCTCCACAGTAGCTTACACAACAAGCTGCAAGTTCCAATTTTAGTTCCTCGGAAAGAGGATGTTTCCATTTTCGAGTGTGAATGTCCAATATTTCAGCACGTGCCTCATAACCAGGCAAAGGAAAGTTAAATTCACGATCAAATCGACCAGGGCGTCGCAAGGCTCCATCAATGGCATCAATCCTGTTGGTTGCTCCAATTAAAACAACTTGTCCACGAGAATCAAGACCATCCATTAAAGCAAGCAACGTAGACACAATAGAATTATGAATTTGTTCTTGTTTGCTAGACCTCACAGGAGCAAGTCCATCTATTTCATCAAAAAAAATGATGGAGGGCTGATTCCTTTGTGCTTCCTCAAAAAGTAGTTTCAATTGTCTTTCGGCCTCACCAACCCATTTGCTTAGAACATCAGCTCCCTTACGCATGTAAAAACTCACTTTCTGGCCAGCCTTTGAGGCAGCACAGGCTAATGCTCTGGCAATTAATGTTTTCCCAGTGCCAGGAGGACCACATAACAATACTCCTCTTGGTGGGGTGATGTGATAACTTGCAAAGAAATCTGGATATAATAAGGGAAAGAAAACCATTTCCTTCAAAGCATCAATATATTTAGAAAGCCCACCAATATCATTAAAACTAACACTCTGATCATCAACCTGTAAAGGTTGAATGTCTGCCCCTACCTTAGAGCTCAGGCCAGCAGTAAAAGCATCACCTTGATTCTGATGATCCCAACCTGATAAATATGCAGCAACATCATTCAATCCCCATACTGTACTTGTCCCATGCATCTCTTCTAGTCCCCCAAGAAGCCAAGGAAGTCCAGATCTGCTCCCACCACCTCCCCCACCGCTGGGAATTACTGCAGGGCCTTGGTCCAGCTCATCCACAAGAAAAGAATCATCAGAAGAATCTTCAGCTGGACGCTTATGAACTCTTGATCCACTACCGTTCCTTACACCCCGACCAACCTTATAATTAATCCCCATTCCTTGGTGTAATACTCTTTGAGGAGATCTTATTGGTCTTGGACATGGCTTACCTTCTTCCTGCATAGACAGTCTTTGTATTTCTGCACGATTTCGCAAATCATATCTCCTCCCTCCCTCTTGTTCTTCTTTTCCCTCTTCTTCATCATCACCATCGTCCTCTCCTTCACCATCATCCTCATCATCTTCACCCTCATCTTCTAATTCCATAGACAGTTCTTGAACATATGCACGATTTTGGAGATCATATCTCCTCCTTCCCTCTTGTTCATCATCACCTCGGACTGCAACCTCTCCTTCATCTTCACCTTCACCTTCACCTTTATCATCATCTTCATTTTGATTATCATCTGAGACGGCATCAATATTATCGACAACGTCATTCCCAAGATTAACCTTGTCATGATCTTGACCAGCCTTCTCTACTGAAGTACCTTCGAACTCCATAGACAGTGTTCGTATACCTGCATTTCGGAGATTGTATCTCCTCCTTCCCTCTTGTTCAACATCACCTTGGACTGCTTCCTCTCCATCGTCTTTACCTTCAACTTTATCATTGTCTTCATTTTGACCATCATCTACATCTGCGTCAATATTATAGTCAACATCATTCCCAATATTATCCATGTCATGATATTGATCAGCCTTCTCTACTAAAGTACCTTCTAATTCCATAGACAGTTTTTTTAAATCTGCACAATTTCGGAGATCATATCTCCTCCTTCCCTCTTGTTCATCATCACCTTGGACTGCATCCTCTCCCTCATCTTCACCTTCAACTTCACCTTTATCATCATCTGAGTCAATGTCATTATTGTCAACATCACTCCCACTATTATTATGAACCATGTCATCATCTTGACCAGCCTTCTTCTTTACTGAAGTAGTAGAAGTACCTTGCTGCTCATCATCATCATCAGACACTACACACAACCGTTTTTCTTCTCTTGCCATTGCTTTAGGTATTGTTGGTTTAGTCTCCTCCATATTAATCTTCCTACTACGATTGGGAGATGATAACTCATCATCATCGTGACTCATAGTCATGGAGGGTCTCATTAAATCTTCTTCTTCTTCTTCATTCTCTGTTCCAGAAGAACTCTCCGTGTAATCCTCCTCATTATTGGGAGTAGTGTGGACACACAGCATTTTGACAATCTCAGATGCGGTAGTCCTGCTGGTCTTGCTCTTGCTCCTGCTCTTTTGCTTCCTGATGTTACTTGTATAGTACATATACGTCCTTCTGTACATTTTTGGCCGCCTCTGCAGCCTATTGCTCGTTGGCACCGCCATTGCCTCTCCTCCTCCTCTTGATTTCTTCAAGCAAATTCTTTACAAATCCTGTGAGGAAATTAAAAGGTTTATGAAAAGTGTGAGAAGTTCTAAGTAACATTTTTATGGAATTTTTTTTTCTATCAGAAGAGTTATGGAATGTTGGGATTATAAACTAAATATTTAGCAATATGCAAATCAGATAGAATTTCCGTTCTCTTATTTCTTTTAAACCCAACCAGTTTACCTTAAAAAAAAAAATTTCAACTCCTACCATTACCAAATCTCACAAAAACAATAAAAATAAATAAATAAAGTTTATGAAAAGTTTGAGGAGTTCCAAGTAACGTTTATGAATTTTTTTTTTTTTTTTGGGGGGGTGGGGGAATGTTGGGATTATAAAATAAATACTTATCAATATACGTTTAATTTTTTTACTAATCAGACAGAATGTTGGGATTATAAAATAAATGAAAAGTTCTAACTAACATTTTGGCAATCTCATTTCTTTCAAACCTACCAACTCTCAAAAAGAACAACAACAACAACAACAACAGCAGCAGCAACAAAAGCCACACAAAGTCTCATCAGAAGATTCACAATAACACACATGCATATGATTTTATAGCTTTCACCAGTCTTTATTCAAAAACAAAAACAAAATCACAACTCAAACCTCGACAGATTGAGATTTTCCACCGCCCATAACTTCTATCTCGGCATCATGGGTCCCTTTTTTTGTTGCTGAAACGTAGCCTAACAAACAAGAAACAGCTACACAGACTAGCTGCCCTAAGCAGAAAGCAAAACAAAAGACAAAACACCAAACAAAAATAACTTAAGGCCTCTCTGAGAGCACTAGGCTAGAAAAACTTTGAGGAAGATTCATTGGACTTAAAGAAGCCGGAAAAAGATTGAGAACCCCACTTAGCGAGCGAGTGAGCAGCCGAATTCCCCTGCCTATTTACCCACAAAAAGATAAACTCTAAACCCGTCTCATTCTCTATCAAGGCTTTGATATCATGGGTCTGTCTGCTCAGACATTGAGCTCGTCCATGGAGAGACTGGGAAGTCTTTCATGGGGATGCGTGAATTGTGACTTGTGAGGAAGTGGGAAAAGCTAGCATATTGGAGCTAAAAATTTAATTCTACTAAAAGTTACTTTATCTATTTTACTTACATACATATTGCAATAGTGAATCTATTTTAACTTTTAATATAATAAAATAATATAAACATCACAATAAAATAATATAATCATTACAATAAAATAATATATTCTACTATCCAAAAAAAAATTCATAGCGATCACCACAACCATTTCTACCATCAGCCACAGCCACAACAACCACCATCACCATCGCCGGCCACCAGTTTACAGCAGGAAAAAAAAAATGCAGCACAACCACCACCAAGGCACCAACACAACACCACAAAACAAACCCACAACACACCACAAAACAAACCCACAACCACAAAATCAGCCACAGCCAAACGCCGAAACCCACCAATCCCAAATGTCGAAACCACACATTGAAACCCATGCTCAAAACAAAAACCCAGCTCGAAACACAAATCCGAAACACAAGCAAGCTCGAAACTTAAAGCCGAAACACAAAGCGGAAACACAAGCACAACCCGAAACACAAAACCGAAACGCCAAAAATAGAGAAAAGAGGCCGAAATGGGTCAGGTTGGCGATCGAACGTGGGTCGACGGCGACGGGTCTGTGGCAGCTGGGCTCAGGCAGATCGGCGATGGGTCTCTAAGGAAGAAAGAAGGGGTCTGTGGGTCTGTGGAGGAAGAAAGAAGAGATGGAGAGGCAATGAGAAGAGAGAGACAAAGAAAGGAGAATGAAGGAAAGAATAAAAAATAAAAAAAAGAAGTGTGAACACAGAATAAAAAATTATATTTCATTTTAGCTTTGAGCTACAGTGCACATCTATAGATAGATGTGCACTGTAGCAAAAAGCTAAAAAAATTTAGATATAGCTCCTTTGTTGCAGCCTATTTTTTATGTTTTGGTGTAGCTAAAATAGCAATATAGCTATTTAGCTACACTGTTGCAAATGCTCTTATAACCCTTTGGACACACAGTTAAACTTCTTTCGTTTCTTTTCTAAAAAAATGTTGGTATAACCTTTTTTTTTTTTTTTTTTTTTTTGGGTTAATAGGATAGATATTATATTAACACCCAGAAACAAACATTACAAACTGCTTACAGAGGCAAGAGTACTGACAACATGCCTATAATAGTACAACCCATTTTTATCAGAGTCTAACAAAATATACATATCAGCAAAGGGGGGAATATCAAACACAGTAAAATTTTCCAACATAACACAGCCTGTAACGACCTAAGGATAAGCGCTAGCCACATTTGCGCTATACCTCAAAAGGACTAGTCACAATTAAGGCTCCTTGTAGTTGTTAATAAAGCCCAAATCTACCCAGTAAATACCTGATGTGGGACTCATCACACACCCACACACATCACACAATCAATCAAATTGGGGTATCACAATCTCCCCCACTTAAATCCTTAACATCCTCATTAGGGCCCACTTTGTGGGGTAGTGTCTCTGAGCCCACATGGGATTACTAGGCCGGCTTTGATACCATATGTAACGACTCAAGGAAAAGCGCTAGCCACATCTGCGTTATACCTCAAAAGGACTAGTCACAATTAAGGCTCCTTGTAGTTGTTAATAAAGCCCAAATCTACCCAGTAAATAATGCTTAGATATTTAATACATTAGGGCCAATGATATTAAGTCCTTGAACAGGTCATATTAGTTTTGGCCCACGGACTTCATTGGGGTTATATATTAAATCCTAGGTTTGCCCATAATGTGTATTTTAGAACAAAGTTTCAGTTATAGAGCCTAAATTCATGTTTCGGGTTTTACTTTTATTTAGGACATATATTACATCCTAAAGTATTGGCTGCTGGCTCTAAGTTTTGATAATTCAAGGAAACATATTATTGGATAGAGATGTTTTGCAATAGTGTTATCATTTAGTTCAGCACGTTTAATTTTAGTGAGTCAATTTGTTTAGGTCAATAAAATTTATATTTTGTGGAGGATATTAAGTAATTTTCATGATTGATTCTAGGTCCTATCTAAGAGTATTTTGAGACTATTTGGAGGGTGTTTCAGCTGGACTTTCAGAGTGATTAAAGTACTGTAAGTAATTATGCATAATATGCACAAGTTTTATTCTATAGGTTCTTAGAAGTTAAAGGTTTTCAAAAGTTATATTTTTAAAGCTTATGTTTTCTAAAGTTTATCGAAAGAATTATTTTTACATCATTGAAAGAGAAACTTCGTCGTTTAGACAATGTTTTAAAGAGATACTTCGAATTTTAAATAACGTTTGAATGTCCAAATCCCATTTAAAAGTTGATTTCTAAACTAAACTATTTTCCAAAAATAATTGAGTTTCAATGTAAGTTTTCTAAAAAGGTTCTTGTTCTTTAAGTTTGTTTAAAACCAAGTGATTTCAAAGTCATATTCTTATTTTTTCAAATGGTATTTAAGACGTTTCTTTTAGCTAATTGGGTTTTCAAACTTACTCAAGAATTGTAAAAATATTTATATAAACTCTTCAGTTCTTATTCATTTCCTAAGAGAGTCAAGCATCCTTTGATTTATGTTCAGTTCGATATTGTGATATTCACCATTGCTTTCTATTTGGAATAATTGTTAATATTAAGAAAATCATTCTATTTTGTATATATTTTGTTTTGTGATATGTGACTCAAAAAGAATGTTTTTAGAATTGATTAGATAAATGTGTAATCCGCTCACAGGATTGTATGTGAGAATATGTGTTGATCCCTCACCAGCAAGGATTAGATGTTGGTATCCGCTCACAGGATGGTATGTGAGAATATGTGATGTGTAAATGTGACATTGTGCTCTGATCAATTATATATATATATATATGTGTGTGTGTGTGTGTGTGTGTGTTTTCTAATGATTTTAAGATGTGATTACAATTATTTTAAGTGATTCATTGTATGTTTTGGAATAATTATTTTTGATATCGTTGAATGAGTTTGGTGAAAAATCAAAATACTCGTGCCTGGCTTGACTCTATTCCGTTGTGTATTCTGTATAATTATTTACTAGATGTGTGGCTCACCCCATCAATTACTATTTTTCAGATTAAAGGATGCCTCAATTTGATTGATTGTGTGATGTGTGTGGATGTGTGATGAGTCCCACATCGGGTATTTACTAGGTTGAACTGGGCTTTAAAACAACTACAAGGAGCCTCAATTATGACTAGTCCTTTTGAGGTATAGCGTAGATGTGGCTAGTGCTTTTTCTTGGATCGTTACATATGGTATTAGAGCCGGCCCGGTAATCCCATGTGGGCTCAGAGACACTACCCTACAAAGTGGGCCCTAACGAGGACGTTAGGGATTTAAGTGGGGGAGATTGTGATGCCCCAATTTGATTGATTGTGTGATGTGTGTGGGTGTGTGATAAGTCCCACATCGGGTATTCACTAGGTTGAACTGGGTTTTATTAACAACTACAAGGAGCCTCAATTATGACTAATCCTTTTGAGGTATAGCGCAGATGTGGCTAGCGCTTTTCCTTGGGTCGTTACACAGCCCCTTTTAACCAAAAAGTCAACACATTGATTCGCCTCTTTAAAACTGTGCCTCACCCAAACCTGCACAAATCTTGCTATAAGGGACTTGCAATCATTCAACAAAGGAGAGTAACTCCGGTTAGGACATTCAGCACCATTGAGCAACTCCACAATCACCTTGGCATCAAGTTCCACCTCTAGCTGGTTTATGCCCAATTGAATGGCCAAGATCAGCCTATCCCGCAATGCCCACCATTCAGCTAGTACACTAGTGGTATACCCAATTGATCTTGAGTACCCCTTGACCCAATCACCATGGCAGTCCCTAATAACTCCTCCACCTCCTGCCTTACCTCGGATTTCCAATGGAAGCACCATCAGTGTTTTATTTGTGCCAGCCAAATGATGGTTTATTCCAACTGACAGGGAAGGGTATTTTGGAGGTTACTTGGTTGATCTTACTCACACAAAAGTGAAATTCCCTAGCTTGACCAAGGCAGGCTTTGTCTAGCTTAGGATTTGGTATACCATTTTCAAACATCACAATATTCCTATTTTTCCACAAACACCAAACCGCATATAAAAACACCGTGCACCAAGGTATATGTGTGTTGTGTCTAATAGTACTCAAACTATTAATTCTAAGCCAATTAGCAAAATTTTCATTAAAGGAGTTTATATGAGAATAAGGAACTCCCAACTTACACCACAAATCACGCGCAACCTCACAATCTCGCAGCAAATGTACAATAGTTTCCTCATACCGCTTGCACATAGGACACACCTTATCACAATTAATACCCCTAGTTGCCAGAACACTCTTCACAGGTATGCTACCATGTACGGAAAGCCACAGAAAACTTATTATCTTTGGTAGCATATCCAATTTCCAAATCCACTGCTCTGTAAAAGGACTTTTTGCTGATTCAGGTTGGTTGGCTAACTGGTAGGTTGAATTAGTGGAGAATTCACCATCTTTGGAATATTTCCACATGATAGAGTCTTCCCTACTTCCAAAGAGTTGTAGTGGGATAGCTTTAACTTTATTCTTAATTGAATCTAGTAGATCAAAGGATAGGATTTCCCATCTCCAATCATAATCACGGCACAAGGCAGCCACAGTCAACTCAACCTCCTCTTGCTTTAAGGGTCCCTCTATCATGCCATGAAGAGACTCACCATTAATCCAGCTATCCAACCAAACTCTCACTCCATGACCATTTCCAATACCCCATCATATACCTTTTTTGAAGATAGAAAACCCCAGGTTTATGGCTTTTCAATTTGGAGAAGAAGGAAGTTTTTTTGGATCCCTCGACCTTGCTCTCGAAATGGAACAATACTTTTTAAGCAACACCTTGGTCCATAAAGCATCTTGTTCATGGTACATTCTCCAATTTAGTTTAGAGAGCAACACAATATTTTTCGCCCTAGCCGCTTGTATTCCTAAACCCCTATCTTCCTTGGACTTTATAACTTTGCTCCACCCAACCATGTGCATCCTCCTTTTCTCACTTGTGGAACCCCATAAAAAGTCCCGGTTAATTTTATCAATTTATCACAAACATGGACTAGTAGAGCCACCCCTTGCATCACATAGTTAGGAATGGCGGACATCACAGATTTAATTAAAACCGTTCGTCCTGCAAAGGATAAATACTTTGCCTTCCACCCTGCAAGCTTACTCATGACCTTTTCCACTATGAATTTATATGGATTACGAGCAGCCCCTCTATGTCTTAATGGGAATCCAAGATACTTTCCAATATCATGTGTTACCCTAATGCCCAATTTATCACAGACTTCCTCCTTTAAACTTTCGCTAATATTTGGAGAAAAATAAACACGGGACTTTTCCAAACTAATTTTTTGGCCTGATTCAGCATAAAATTTCCCAAGCACTTCCAATATTGCTTCATAGGCAGCGGGATCAACCTTTCCAAACAATAAGATATCATCCGCAAAAAGAAGGTGCGAGATTCCTACATTATTCTTGGAAGCCTTCAAAGGGGTCCAAACTCCATCAACACACTTTTGCTTAATAAGGTGACCCAAATACTCCATGCATAATATAAAAATATACGAGGATAAGGGGTCTCCCTGTCTAATACCCCTTGAAGGCTCAAATGATTGTAAAGCACCCCCATTAACCAAAATGAAAATGCTAGTAGTCGCAATACAGCTCATTATGATCTTAGTGAGTTTCAGAGGGAAACGGAAGGCTTCTAAAACTTTATGCATAAAACTCCATTCAAGCCTATTATATGCTTTTTCTAAGTCCAACTTGATAGCCATGTAACTGACTCTTCCCTTCTTTTTTTTGTCCAAGGTATGAAAGAGTTCTTGGGCAATGATAACATTATCAGTTCCTCATTGGCCAGGTACAAAAGCAGTCTGCACAGGAGATATCAAGCTACTGAGATGGGGTCTGATTCGGGCCATAATGATCTTCGAAATAACTTTATAAATTGAGTTACACAAGCTGATGGGCCTATAGTTGCTCAATGATTCTAGATTTTGGCATTTCGGAATCAAGGCTATAAATGTCTCATTTAGATAACTCGGCACAACACCATGCATAAAAATTTCTTTAATCTCCTCACAAACGGAATTTTTAACCTCCATCCAAAAATGTTGGTAGAATCCCGCATGTAGACCATCGGGACCTGGAGCTTTGAACGGTTTAAGAGCCCAAAGACTTGCTCTAATTTCCTCCACCGTAACATCACAATCAATCCTAGCTCTAACCTCATCTGAGAAGTAGTAGCAAGAGAAATTAGAGACATTCGAGGATTTAGTGGACCACCTTAGCTCCGTGGTGTACAAATTTATAAAACCACTCCTTATATGCTCCTTTACCTTATTATCCTCAGTTAACCAATTCCCAACTGCATCCTTGATACACCTTATTTTGTTTCTATGTCGCCTCACCACAGTGGAGACATGGAAAAAGGATGTGTTTCGGTCCCCAAAAAAGGTTGCATTTCGTTTGGACTTAAGGGCCCAAAATTCTTTCTTTTGCATTAAAATAAGGGAATATTCTGACAAAAGCTGATTTTCCAAATCTAACAGAAAATCATTAAAGTTCTCTGCAATGGCTTTCTATGCACCATTCAGTCTAACTAACACCCTTCTCTTCTTTGCAAAAATGTTGCCGAATACTTCCACATTCCATTTTTTAACTCTGTCAACAAAATCTGCCACTGCTCTTTGTAGTGTTCTATTCTCAACCCAGGCTTGCTGCACTACTCTATAAAAATCCGGGTGAAGAAGCCACATCATTTGGAAACAAAACGGTTTATTAAAATTATTGGCACTAGATTTACATAATTCCAAAAGTACCGGACAGTGGTCTGAAAATGTTCTAGGCAAATGGGTAACTATAGCTTCTGAGTAAAGGAGTCTCCACCCCGGATTTGCAAAACACCTATCGATTCTTTCCAAAATAAGACTTGTGATGGGCCTGCAATTCATCCATGTGTATTTGGGACCCGCAAAACCCAAATCTAGCATATTACATTCATCCAAATACTCTTTAAATTCAAGAGCTCTATTTAGGTTCACTTGATTTCCCTTAAACTTATCTTCTCCACACAAAACTTCATTAAAGTCCCCCAGCATCAGCCAAGGTAAATTATGGAGTTGAGCTATAGTTTTTAGATTATTCCATAAAATTCGTCTTTAAGATAACCTAGGACTAGCATAAATTGCAAAAATAAGCCAGGTTAGGTTAGAAGAGTGCACCTTAGTAGAGGCATGAATTTCTTGTTCTGTGCTTGAGAGGTGAGACACTTCAACTTCCTGTGTCTTCTAAAGCATCCACAAACCCCCAGCGTATCCAACGGTATCTGTAGTGATGTACCCATCAAAAGGCAGTCCTTCAATAATTTTTCTTGCTCTGTCTCCTCCAACCCTCGTCTCTGTAACAACCATAATTGAAGGGCGATGATTAATTGCCATTTCAAAAATTATTCTTACGAAATCAGCATTCAAAGCACCTCTACAGTTCCATAATAAAATATTCATTTTGACAAATTGGCTTAAAGGTATCTCAATTTCAGGTGGGTTAGCACTTGTTGTCGTCGACTCCACCATACTCCATCCCATCCTCCTCAAAAAGCTTTTGGAAGCTTTCCATTATGGCTTCCATATTATCATATACTTCAGAATGCCCGGGATATCCTCCTTGCAACACAGGAGAACATCGCACCTCTGCACTGGAGCCATGATTTGGATCAACTTCAGTGTTGTGTGATTCCCTATATGAGTCATAGCCATTCCTCGAAAATCCACCAATTTACTTTCTTGGATTAACCATCTGGATTCGTCCCAATAGGGCATGACTGATGGCCGTCTCTGCCTGCTCAACTCCTCTACTGCTTCCCAGGAAATCGTCGGAGTGTCCGTGAGGAATTTCCACCACAAGTTGGGCGTGAGATTCCACGCATTGTGGTCCAACGGCAGATCCCTAGTTTTAATGCTCATTGGAGTTATGGGGAATAGTGGCTTCCATGCTTGTCCCAGCTCTTCCTTGAACCAACCCAGAGTCTCTGTCAGTGTTGCATGAATTTATGCTATAACCTCGTCTGGAATCACCACCACTCTTCTCCTGTACCAAATAGCCCAGCCGGTTCTTGGCACTGGGGTTCGAGCACTTCACATCCCTTCCATTCTCAACCTGTTCACTTCCTTTCTGACCTTCTAATGGCTGTGAAAGATCACCCTTGCTCCCAAAACTGAATATTGGGCGTTTTAAGTTCCTAGAGCCCTTTAAATTTTTTTGAGCCTTAACCCCCAAACCGTTGCTTCCTTTAGCTTTAGTCTTGTGCAAATTTTTTAATTTATTTCCTTCACCCTGTCACATCATCTGTTGGGATCCATTGCCCGAAGTTTCCTTCCAATCTTCCACCATACAATCATTTACCATCTCAAGGTCCTTTTTCTGAATTTGGGCTGCAATAGGACGTGAGGCTTCAAAGTTTGAGTCAGCCGAGTCACTATGATGTGATTTGTCAAGATATTTTCCTCAAGATAATGCTCTTAAGAAAGGTCTGAAATACCCTTAGCTTTGACATGACTTGTCTGGTTTGGTTCAGTTTGCCCATTAGAATGTCCCATTCTAGTCATAGATTTTTTTCCTTGTGACAACCAGCCACGGACCGTAGTTCGCATCGAACTGGATCTCTTCTCTAGTTTTGTCGGTCCTTGGCCCTGGTTGCACCTCCTTCTCTGTGGTTACTTGCTTTACCTGATAACAACAGCTTTCCTTCTTATGGCCGAGCCATCCACAGCTGAAACAAAGTAACGACACACCTTCATACATAACCCGTTGCACCAGTCTGCCTATTCGGATTGAAGTAATGAGAGGTTTGTCCAGATTAATCTGAACACACAACCTCGCATACCCACCTCTGGTTTCCTAAGCAGTAAAGGAGTCTATGCGAAGCACAGGCCCGATCATGCTCCCTATCTCCTTTAGAATTGAAGCCTCATAAAATTCTATTGGCAGTTTAGGGAGTCTAACCCACACTGCAACAGATGAAAGTTTGGCTTCAAAGGCTTTGAAATACGGCCCCCATGGCATAATTGCGAGGTAATGCCCCCCAATGAACCATGGGCCTCCTCGGAGCACAAAATCAAAATCCTCACTACAACTGAACCTGATGAGAAAGAAATCTCGCCCCAAATTAACACAGTCCATCTTCGCCTTCGGTTTCCATAACGCATTGATTTTGAAAGTGAGGTAGTTAAAACCAACTGATCTACCAAACACTTTCACAATCAATGCCTTGGACCATGGTGCCCTAATATGAGCTTTAGTTTCTTTATATAATTTAACTTCAGCCATACCTTCCAATAGCGGTTCCAGTTCAGTGTCCGACTCATAATCTTCTTCCTCCCAATTTTTGTCAAACCTGAAGGCTTGTTCGTAAGCTCCAGGAATGTCTCCCACAAGACTATCCTTATAACTCACAAGTTTCCTAGGCTGCAAAAAGCTACTAGCTCCATTACTTTCTTTAAATTTCTTAACACTATGGTGTAGCTCATCTTCTTCTTCACTACTGCTTTGGGATGGCGTGGAGTGTTCAACTTCCATGGCTTCTCGGTTAGAAAATTTTCATAATGTTGGTATAACTTAAAAAGGTATAAATGGTCCTTATATTTTGGGGTTAATATTAAATTAATAGTAATGTTAGCGTTTAATGTGCCAATAGTACACTTAGGTTGCCACATAAGTAATTTTCGTTAGTGGGCTAACGGTAAGGACCAAAATGGAACTCATTTTTAATTTTAGGGACTAAAAGTGGTAAAATAGAAATGTAAGAACCAAAATAGAAATGAACTCAAAATGTAGGAACCAAAAGTGCATTTACGCCTAACTTAAAAACTAATGTATTTATATATTATTAAATAAATCTTAATTGGTTCTAAAAAAAATTCTTAATTAGATGTGTGGGGTCAAGGAATTTGGCAACCCCAGTCCACTTTATACTAAGCCCAAGACCCACGCCGAGGAGGAAGAAATGCCTGAGGACGAATGAAGAAAGCCCAAATTGCCAAGTAACATCGCCGAGGACAATCCTGTTCTCGGTCAACCGAGATCATAGATAGGAGAAGCGGCACGCTGTCGAAGGCAGCCTCCCAGAGCATCCCAAGAAAAAGGACAAGTACAGTAGGACAGCCATAGGAGCATGGTGGAGGAGCAATTCAAGGAGAAACTGTCACCTTCACATTAAATGCCCACAACTAACGTTCTGGTCGCATTAATGAGGAAATGACCCCTGAGCAGTGCTGCCTTGGTTGCTGTAACTCATAAAAGGTTTGAGAAGGCGGCTGATAGGACAAGCACTAGAATGGTGACCTGCATGATCAACAGATGGAGGGCCAAGATCAACTGGAAGGGGGTATATAATGTGAGAAATCCTCCAGTAAAGGGAGATGGGGAATTAGAAATAGAGAATACGGGAGCAATTTGTATGATCTTTAAAACCTTTGTAACCAAGCACTGAAGAAATAATAAGAACAAGAAGCTCCTCGGATGAGGGCTGAGGACAAAATTTCACACTTTAGTCCACGTCCTTATTATTCAACCCACTCATAACCATGTCTAGTTGTTATAACCCTCACTAAGGCCTAGTTCTTAAACCCATTCTCTATAAATTTATTGTATTAGGCTAGTTAGGCCTGAGTCCACTCATCTAATAGAAGAAGTACTCAAACTCAGTCCCTACAATTGGTGCCGTCTGTGGGGAGAACTTATGTGTTAGTAAGGGCAACGATCAAGCATGGTAGGATCAAGCCCTCATCAGGCAGGCTCCCATCAGCCTAAACCGGCTAGATCCCAGCAACAGGGTAACTTTCCCAACCCTGAGCGTGATCGAAATGAAGAGAATGGAAGGTTTTGAGAGGGAAGTGTGCACACCACTCAAACCAGTAGAAGCCACTCTCGTGTGGGCAGTCACGTGCTCTAGAGACAAAATAACAACCGGACCATGCAACTAGAAGAAGTTAGGAGTCACATATCCCAGAGACAGAATGATAAGCAGGTCATGCAGCGAGAGATAGACGACTTAAAGAGAAAGCTGCGCCATGCACAACGAAGGCGATCTCATTCTATCCCTAACATGCCCTTCGATGATGAAAGCGATGATGGCTATAGGCAAAGATCGAGGACTCCTCCAAGTGAGACCTTCTCTCACGAAGAAGAGCACTACCAGAGGCGTAAACGTAAAAGCCCATCTCCTAGGGGCTTGGGAAATGATGCCATGAGCAGGGCACTAGATCAACTCTCCAAGTCACCTTTCACACGCCACATAGAAGGGGCTACACTTCCTCGACGATTCTAGCAGCCAACCTTCGCCATTTATAATGGCAAAACAGACCCCGTGGAGCATGTGAGCCAATTTAACCAAAGGATGGCTGTCCATTCTAAAAATGAGGCATTGATGTGCAAGGTTTTCCCATCTAGCTTGGGACCAGTGGCGATGAGGTGGTTCAATGGCTTAAAGACGAATTCCATAGATTTGTATAGGCAGCTAACCCAAGCCTTTGGCTCCCGTTTCGCTACAAACAGCAGAGCTCCTCGGCCCTTGAGTGCGTTATTGTCGTTATCCATGCATGATGGAGAAACTCTAAAGGCCTACTCGGACAAATATTGGGAGATGTAAAATGAAATGGACGACAATTTTGACGATGTCACCATCAACACCTTCAAAAGTAGTCTCCCAACCGAGCACAGCTTGAGGAAGCCTCTGATTGGCAAGCCTGCCACCAGTGTGCGCCAACTGATGGATCGGATCGATAAGTATAAACGAGTAGAGGAAGACCAGCTGCAAGGTAAGGAAAAGGAGAAGGTTATCCCTCAGAAGAGGAGGGATTTCAGGTCGGACCGATATAACAGTAACCGCCCGAGGAGAGACTTCATAGGGCAATCTAGAGCAACCAACACACAAACTGTCAATACTATATTCTGAGAACCAGTACATCGGGTGTTGGAGAAAATCAAGAACGAGTCATACTTTAAATGGCCAAATAAGATGGCAGGAAAGTCCATAAGGCGCAATCAGAACTTTTATTGCCAATACCACCAGGACCACGGACATACCACGGAGAACTGCAGGAACCTTTAGAACTATCTAGACCAGCTAGTCCGAGAAGGAAAGCTGAAGCACCTTCTGCATCATTCCAGTGGTCATCAAGGTCAGACCCATCAGGAACCCCAGAGAGGTACTGCCCTAAGGTCACCCGTAGGGATGATCAATGTAATCTTGGCCGCGCCAGGAAGAACAGGCACATGCCCTTCACGAGTGTTATCTGTGGCTTAGCTGCCTGCTGAGGAGTCCCAGCCAGAGCCGAAAAGGGCCAGAATGAATTTTCACCCAATCCTAAGTTTTTCAGAAGAAGACAAGATTGGAATCACCCAGCCCCATAACGATGCACTGTTGATCACTCTCAAAATCAGGGACTACAATGTGAAAAGAGTGATTGTGGATAGTGGCAATGGGGCCGAGGTTATGTACCCCGACCTCTACAAGGGGTTGAGGTTAAAGTCGGAAGATTTGATGCCCTATAACTCTCCTTTGATGAGCTTCGACGGGAAGCTTGTTATTCCAAAGAGCATGATTAGGCTACCCATTCAGACCGGCCCAGAGATAGTGGAAGTGAAGTTTATCGTGGTGGACACCTATTCTCCCTATACAGCCATCGTCGGTAGGCCCTGGCTCCATACCATAGGGGCTGTTGCCTCCTCCTTACATTAGAAGGTGAAATTCCCGTCAGGGGACTAGGTTCTCGAAATCCGTGGTTGCCAATCCACGGCAAGGCAGTGTGTGGTGGCTGCCATCTCACATTGACTCGATGCGGAGTCCTCAGCCTCTACTGAAAAGAACTTATAGCAATCAAAGGCCCCGGTGTCGCCTCTTGATACAGCTGTTGAGGAGGCAAAATGTGAAGATTTAGAGAAGGTGGTCATTGGTGGTGACCCGGAGAAGTTCTTTCGGGTAGGGGCTTAGCTGCCTCTTCAGGAGAATGAGGAGTTGATTGAGTTTCTCAAAAGAAATATTGACGTATTTGCATAGGATGCCTGCGATGCTCCAGGGATTGATCCAGCCTTCATCTGTCACCATCTCAATGTCAACCCGTCCATCACTCCTAAGAAGCAGCCACCCTGTCGCCCATCAAGAGAGTAGGCCGATGCGATTAGGGACGAAGTGGTGAAGCTTAAGCGTGCAGGGGCTATCAAAAAGGTTTTTTACCCCAAATGGTTGGCCAACACAGTGGTGGTTAAGAAGAAAAGTGGAAAATGGCGGGTTTGTGTAGACTTCACGGACCTAAATAAAGCATGCCCAAAAGACCCATTCCCCATGCCTCGGATAGACCAACTGGTGGATGTAACAGAGGGCCATCCTCGGATGAGCTTCTTAGATGCCTTTCAAGGCTATCATCAAATACCACTAGCCTTGGAGGATCAGGAGAAGACAGCTTTCGTGACACCTACTGGGAACTACCACTACAAGGTAATGTCGTTCGGTCTGAAGAACGCAGGGTCCACTTATCAAAGGATAATGACGAGAATGTTCGAGCCGCAGTTGGGCAAGAGCATCAAAGTCTATGTTGATGATATGGTGGTGAAGAGTAAAGTGGTGTTTGAGCATTTAGAAGACCTCGACAGCACCTTTGATGTCATAAGGAAGCACAAGCTGCACCTAAATGCTTCCAAATGCTCATTTGGCGTGGGATCAAGCAAGTTTTTAGGCTACATGGTTACTCATAGGGGAATTGAGGTTGACCCTGATCAGATCAAGGTTATTAATGATTTAAAACTACCGCAAAACGCCAAGGAAGTCCAAAAGCTTACTGGAATGATCGCAGCCCTAAATCGATTCATTTCCCGATCGGCGGATAGATGCAAACCATTCTATCTCTTAATCAACAAATGGAAAGGATTTGAGTGGTCCAAGGACTGTATTATGGCCTTCCAGCAACTTAAGGAATACCTATCCCGGCCACCTATCATGTCCAGTCCTGAGGCCAATGAAGTCCTATACGCATATATTGCTATGGCCCCTCATGCTGTGAGCTTGGTGCTAATACGGGATGACAATGGCCTTCAAAGGCCAGTCTATTACGTGAGTAAGTCGCTACATGAAGCTGAGGTTAGATACTTACCCTTGGAGAAAGCCATACTAGATGTGGTCCATGCTACACGAAAGTTTCCCCATTATTTCCAAGCCCACACAGTGGTTGTTCTAACCCAACTACCCTTGAAGTTCGTACTTCGGACTGCTGATTACACTAGAAGGATTGCCATATGGAGCACAATTCTGGGAGCTTTTGACATTAAGTACATGCCTCGGACCTCCATAAAGGGTCAGGTCCTAGCTAACTTGGTGGCCAAATTTGCTGAACCCCCAGTAGAAATAGTAGTAGAGGAGCGAAACATGGATGGAAAATCAGTTGGGGTAATCTCTATGCCAGGACCCCCATGTTGGAAGGTGTACGGTGATGGCGCAGCAAATCAAAGGGGGTTTGAAGTGGGGCTAGTCCTAGTATCTCCTAAGAAGACTATCATAGAGAAATCCTTGAGACTTGAGTTCTCGGCCACAAATAACGAAGCCGAGTATGAGGCCTTGTTACAAGGAATGGCCATGGTGCAGAAAATGGGAGGAAAAGTAGTAGAGATGTTCTCAAATTCGAAATTGGTAGTGGGCTAGGTAAAGGGAGAGTTGGAAGCTAGAGATGCGAGGATGTAAGAGTACTTAAGCCAGGTCAAACGCTTGCAGTCAGACTTCGATCTTTTCAGCTTGTCACACATCTCCAGAAGTGGAAACACCCATGCAGATTCATTGGCCACGCTTGCTACCTCCTCGGCAGGGGGTACGCCTAACTTAAAAACTAATGTATTTATATATTATTAAATAAATCTTAATTGGTTCTAAAAAAAATTCTTAATTAGATGTGTGGGGTCAAGGAATTTGGCAACCTCGGCCCACTTTATACTAAGCCCAAAACCCACGCCGAGGAGGAAGAAATACCCGAGGACGAACAAAGAAAGCCTAAATTGCCAAGAAACATCGCCGAGGACAATCCTGTTCTCGGCCAACCGAGATCATAGAAGGGAGAAGCGGCACGCCGTCAAAGGTAGCCTCCCAGAGCATCCCAAGAAAAAGGACAAGTACAGTAGGACAGCCATAAGAGCATGGTGGAGGAGCAATTCAAGGAGAAACTATCACCTCCGCATTAAATGCCCACAACTAACGTTCTAGCCGCATTAATGAGGAAATGGCCCCTGAACAGTGTTGCCTTGGTTGCTGCAACTCACAGAAGGTTTGAGAAGGCGGCTGATAGGACAAGCACTCGAGTGGTGACCTGCATGATCAACAGATGAAGGGCCAACATCAACTGGAAGGGTGTATATAATTTGAGAAATCCTCCAGTAAAGGGGGATGGGGAATTATAAATAGAGAATACGGGAGCAATTTGTATGATCTTTGAAACCTTTGTAACCAAACACTGAAGAAATAATAAGAACAAGAAGCTCCTCAGATGAGAGCTGAGGACAAAATTCACACTTTAGTCCACATCCTTGTTATTCAACCCACTCATAACCTTGTCTAGTTGTTGTAACCCTCACTAAGGCCTAGTTCTTAATCCCATTCTCTATAAATTTATTGTATTGGGCTAGTTGGGCCTGAGTCCACTCATCTAATAGAAGAAGTGCTCAAACCCAGTCCCTACAAAATGATTTATGATGCCACTGCTTAAATTTCAACCATAAAATTAAATTTAATCCTGTCAAATAAATTTCCAATGCTCCTATTCCCCACGAATGCGTTTGGACATAAAGCTTCTTTTTTGCTAGTGAAAGTTGGAATCTCCAACTTCTCCTAAGCGGTAGAATTGTCGCCTCTTTTCGAAGGAGATTTTGTTCCTTTGGGTAACAAGTTTACCTTAAGGCTAGTGGGTTCCTTTTTTTGGGTACTAGGAAACACAAACCTACATTCTCATGAATGATCTTACAAAACAGTGGAACAGACTCTTCCTCTCCAGCAGAGAAGGACCCAAGTTTTGTCTACAAAAGGATTTAGCAACAGCTGAATATATCATTGCAGCCAAGTTCCTAATAAGGAGAGCTTTGAACATTGATGCTATCGCTGCTATGTTTAAAACGTTGTGGCAATCCAAGAATGGTTTCAAGGTCAAAAACCTTGGAAACCATATTGTTCTCCTTACGGTCGATAATAAACTTGATGTGGATATTATTTTATCAAATGAACCTTGAAGTTTTAACAAGAATCTTTATGGTGCTACTGTAAACACCTCATTTTGTATCCCTTACAACTTGGGGCCCCATTCCCCAATGATAGTAGTGCTCTAAGGCCCAATCAGATGAAAATTGACTTGAGGAAATATTTATGGAAAATATAACTTATTTTCAGAAGGAATAAAAATTATTTTTGGAAAAGAAAGGCAGCATGAAACCCTAAGTGTGCACACGCATACACGCGTATGCGTACGTACACTTAAGCCACGCGTGCGCATGCTTTTGGCATGCGCATGCAACTAGGGTTCAAAAACTATGTAAGGAAAGATTTTTGCACTTAATTCTGGTTTGGAACAAATTTTACATTGTCTAGGATCCACCCTACACCCTTATTTTACCACTATATAAAGCCATAGTTTTTAGCAGGTTAAATTTTTCCTAAAAAAAAAAAGGTTTGGGCCCCCCTTAGTTTTTAGCTCAGGCCCCCCTCCTAAAAATTATGAATTCCTAGCCCACTAAGCCCAGCCGGCCAGCCTAGGAGGCAAGAGCCCATGACCCATGTAAATTAAAAAAGAAAAAAAAAAAAAAAAAACTCAGCAGTCCAAAACGGCTAAACCTAACAGAGAAAGTGAAAGACGAAGGAAAAAAAGAAGAAGAAAGGAAACAAAGAGATAGTGAGGCGAGACAGAGAGATAGAGACTACCTAGACACCGACGCAAGAGTCTACCTAGCTGTTGCCACCGCCCACGTGAGACCCATTTTGCCGCTGCCGTCGGTTGCTCGATTTGCCTAGCCCAGCTTCGTTGCTCCAGCCTTCGCAGGTATTTATAATTTAATCTATCCTTTCCTTTAATCTGTGCCAGTTGCTCAATCTGTGCTTGTGGAGTGTATGTGTTTTTACTGATGACTGATGAGTGATGAACTGATTATAGATGTTCGTGATTGTGAATTGAATATGTGCTACGGCCTGTGGTAGTTTTTTTTTTTTTTTTTTTTTTTTTTGCTTTTTGGCTTTATGACTCTCTGTCACTCTGTGTTTGTGATTCTCTCTCTTGTAATTGTATTATATAGATAAGAGAGATAGAGAGAAAGAGAGAGAGTAGAGTTTGTAGAGATTACTCAGATGAGTCAGATTAGAGAATATTTGTTTGACTGCTTTTGTTAGTAGTGCAGAATAAATTTATAGTGTTGGTAGTGCTGTAGTGGGATTGGGTTAGTGGGTCAATGTCAGAAGGATGGAGACAACACAAAGACAAAGATAAATAAAGGCAGACCAAAGACCAAAAAAAAAAAAATCATATAATATAGAAAATTGTCACACAAATTTAAGAAAGTAATAGTGATTCTCTTGCATCTATTGTTAACTCATAATGCTAAATTAGATAAATTTATAAATTGAAAAGAAGTGGGAAATATTAAATTTATAATTAAATGCATCATGCATATTACCTAGATTCTAGTATTTGTCTTTAGTTAGTAACAACTAACAACAACCGTTTGTGCAAAAATATATATGATTCTTATTTTATTTGTAGATCATAAAAAAATCAACTACAATGCTTGATTTTTTCAAAAGAAAAGATTCAAATTCTTCCGAAGTCGACATGAAATTGCCAACAACTAATGTTGCTATTCCAATTCTAAAAAATGTGGATGTTCCAATTCTAGAAAATACGCATTCCCCAATTTAGGAAAATGTTGATGTTCCAATCTCTCAAACATAATTTGAAATTTTGGATGCATATTAATATTATATGGATGTGCATTTGAAATTTTTTTTTTCACTTATCTCCGGCCCCCCCCCCCTCCCCCCCAGCTTGAAATCCTGGGTCTGTCCCTGATGTGTTAGGCACCTATTCTACCCAGACAGAGTCTGGTCTTCTAGACTGTAATGACCAATATACCCTTTCTACATGATGTTGAATGATATGTTGAACACACATGATAGACACTTGACAAAAATTAATTTAAATCAATTTGCCTTATGAATGATGTCCTTTTTTAAAAAGAATATTCAGATCTGTTCTATGAATTAAAATAATTAGACTTTGTTAAAAAGAATCAGATCTATTTTGTGTAAAGTAAAAAGGATGATTTTATCAAGAAAAATCATATCTGTTGTTGGTAAAAAAAAAAGAGAGAGATTTTGAAAAGAATCAGATTTGTTTTGTGTAAAGTAAAAAGAAACAAAAGATTTTCGGTTTATGAAAAACCAAATCTATTGTTAGTAACAAATAAAAAAAGCTTTTGAAAGAGGATCCACATTCATGAGACAAATTTATTATGCATGCATCACATATTTAAAAAAAAAAAAAAAAAAAAAAAAAAAAAAAAACCTTAACCTAACTCTTAATTCTTCCTTTGAAATTTCAAAATCTGCACTTTTATAATAAAGAAAACTTTTCAGAAAAAAAAAAAAATCAAATCTATATTTAATGAAAATACAGATCAGTTTTGTATTTAGAATAAAATCAGATCTGAAAAATACAGATCAGTTTTGTTTTGATAAAAATATCAAATATGAAAATACAGATCAATTTTGATATTAGAGAAAAAAATCAGATCTGTATTTAATGAAAATATAGATCAGTTTTTGTTTTTATAAAAAAAAAAAAAATCAGAACTGAAAATACAGATCCGTTTTGAAATTAGAGAAAAAAATCAAATCTGTATTTAATGAAAATACAGATTAGTTTTTGTTTTTATATATATATATAAAATCATATATGAAAATACAGATCCGTTTTGAATCTTTATAAATTTTTTTTTTTTAATCATTGTAGATTTTGAAGTCAAAAAGAAATAATTGAAATAAACAATTGTAGTTGCACGATTTTTCTGGCCCAAACCCTTTTGATCAGGCCCTGGCCCAAAGCCCAACACACAATAAATGTTTGTAGAGGATGGGTGAAAGAACTTAGCCTCAGTGAACCTGGTCGGCCTTGGGTATGGAGAAGGTTGGAACAATGATAAAAACACCAGAATGAATATTCCCCAGAAGATTTTATTTCCTAAGTGATGAATACAGTTTTTTCCGTCCCTTCCTTTGAGGGATTCTATTACATTATATATAGCTCTATTATTCTTATCTGAACTTTACACTTGTTGATCATCTAAGCCCCCACTTGAGCACCTGTTCTATCAGACACCTTTATCATCCCCTTGTGAGTTGCAGTGGCCAAGGCGGTACTGTTCAGGGGTCTTTTCCTCATTAATGCGGCCAAGAGGGTGGTTGTGACACATTTAATGTGGCGGTAGCTGCTTTCCATGAGATATTTTGGGTTTTATTCTTTTTATATGCTTGGAGGATGAGCTGCAGTGGTAGGGGCGAGCTCTTGGCCTGGACTTCGTAGCGTCCGAGGAGATGTTGCTCCTCGGACAGGTTTCTTTTACCATAGTTGGGCTTGAATAACGTTTTGGCTATGACTTCTCCTCGAAAATGATGCTTTTCGGACGGGCCTGTGTTTAGGTAGCCCATTGTTTTGGGCCGGGCCCCACAATAGCCCCTCAAAACTCCGGTTTTTATCTCATTCCGAGGAGAAAAGCGGGGTTTTGATGTCAATGGGAGGATGGAAGCAAAGAAGCCTTGGGGCGCGCGTGCGGGCAGTTACTTTTGGACGCGCTACAATTTACGAGGCGCGGCCATTTACTTCTGGAGGTTTCTTGTCCCCTTCATCCAACGGTGAGACGTGGATCGAACGGCCATCATTATTTCTCGACTTTTTAGGCGAGGTCGATCTTTTCTCTCTCCTCCCGGCTATATAAGGCGTCAGACAGGCTCCCCTCTTCTTTTCTTTTATTCGCTCATCAGAACAGAGTCCTCCAGAGAACTCCAGCGCCCAGAAATCTTTAAGCACATCCTTCCTTCAGATCTTCATCGTCATTTCTGCGAGGCGCCCTCCGTAGAAGAGCTTTCCGATTCCCTTTATTGGGCATTTGAGAAGATACCTGTAAGTTCCGTTCGCTTTGTCGCTTCGACTTCCTCCTCGAACTTTATTTTTCCCTTGGTCTTTATTTTCATTATTCCAGTACAGCTCGGATGGGTAGATTCGAAAAATTAGTAAATACTCCGGCCGCTATGGAGGCCTTTAGGGCAAAATACCACATTCCCCCAGGCGTGGGGCTGCGGTACTGTCCTCTTGAGGGAGTATTGACAGATAGAGGCAAGGGAGAAGTTGTTATCCCCATGATCGCTTTCATAGAGGGAGGGATGACACTTCCCATGCGTAGGATCACAAGGGAGTACCTGTCCAACCATAGGTTGACGCCGCATCAGTGTGCCCCTAATATGTTCAAGATACTAGGCTGTGTAGATGTCTTAGACGAGCGGATGAATCTAGGCCTTACTTGGCACGACGTGGCTTATCTGTATGAGTGTCACCGCCTCGAGAGTGGCGTCGAGAAGGAAGGGTATTATCTCAAATCCCGATCCGAGGTGGTTAGATTGATCTCCTGTCTTCCAGTCTCCAATAAGACCGTGAAGAATGATTTTCTTATTACTTCGGGGGAGTGGTTCGACGGTATTCATTGTCCGACCAGGGCAGGAAACCCAGGTGCGGCGTCTTTAGGGCCAGTCCTTTTGGGGATAGGGTTTAGTATTGGGGGGTTACTTTTCTGGCTTTCCTTACACTTGGAGAATTTCATGTACTAACCCCACTTTTCTTGAATGTTTGCAGATAAAGTTCACGTCGCTCCCCGGATAAACTTCGTGAATGTGCCGGCGCTGAACTATCTCCTGAGGTCGGAGATTTACGTTGCCGAGGATGGACAGCTACGTGCGGCTCATCTGGTTCTGGGCTATCAACCTCTAAGCCGCTCTTTTCAAGCTGTTGGTCACGCCATAAGGGCTGGCAGTCCGAGGTTGGCCAGGATTGACGTATCCATAAACGGGTTCCTAGCTCCACATGATCTTCCACCAGTCGTACTGCCCGGCGTTCGGCCTCCCCGTGTAGCAGAGCAACTACCTCCGCCGGAAGAGCCTGGTGTTGCTGTTCCAGTTGAAGGGCACACCGAATCATCTCGTCTTTCCCTTGAGGAAGAAATAGACGAGTTTTACTTCGAGGAAGAAGTTCAGCAAGACCCCGTGGTTGAGCTTTCTGATCCTGAAGGAGAGCAGGACCGCAACTCCGTGGTCGGTGGTCCAATTATTATCACCTGCTCGAAGGACTCCTCGGACGAAGAAGGAGGTGATATGGGAAAGTCTCTGAGAGAGTTGATGTCCAGCCGAGGCAAGGGTCAGTCCTCGAAGGCGCCTGCAAAAGCGTAAACTCAGGACCCACCTCCAATCGCCCCTCAAGTTCCTACTGATCCTGGCCTCAAGGCTATCCCTGACCTGAAAAAGAAGAGGCAGGCTGACATTCCCGAGGAGGGTGAGTTGGTTACCCGGCCTACTAAGCAGCAAAAGGCTGCCAAGGGACCGAGGAGTAAGAGGGCGAACTCCTCTGAGAGCAGGGACGAGGAGAACCGTGCTGAGGTGCGCGCTACCCCGCGTACGTGGAGCCCTAAGTTGGAGTTGGATGGGGTTGCTATCCCCTACAACTCGTCGATCAGAGAGTACAACCGGGGCCGAGCAGGGTACGTGGCTGATGCTTTAGAACAACCCCTACTGCTTCCTCGGGATATGGAGGCCTATAGGCGGTTCTCTCAGCCCGAGCTTTTCCTATCCCTCAAAAGGGATCTTGCAATGGTAAGTAATTCTTTTACTGTTTCATTAGCTTATTTAACCCTGCTAAATTCTGAGCCAATTTTGTTTCGTTTGCAGATTACTCAGAAAGTATTTGTGGCTGAGGAATTTTGTCGTGATAATCGGAGTCGGGCTGAGGCTGAGGCTCAGTCTCGGACGGAGATGGAGAAAACCTTGGGGACCCTCAAGCACAATCACCTTGAACTTACTGAGAAGTTCAAGGAGTCTGAGAGACGGCGCAAAAGTGCTGAGGCTGGTCTGAAGAGTGCCGAGACCCAGGCGGAGGATTAGCGTAAAGAGCTGTATTCGACCCAGCTCAACCTCGCCACTGAGAAGCAGGCAGTGGTGGATCTCAAGATTACTCTGCAAAGAGTCGAGGGTGAGCTGCGGCGGGTTAGAGAGGAGGCTCAGCTGATCCGAGAGGCTGCGGAGGCTGAAAAGAATGCTGTTCGCCAGCTCGGGGTCCAAGAGACGGAGGCCAGACTATTAGAGGAGATTCCCGAAGTGTGCAGGGACTACTGCAGTATCTCGTGGGCTCAGGCTCTTGATGCTGCAGGAGTTCCCGCTGATTCGGCGTTAAGGTTGCCTGAGAACGTTTTCTACCCTCAGGAGATCCGAGAGAATCCTGACGGCGCCCAAGCAGCTTCTGAGTAGGATTTGGCGGTGCCTGACGCCATCCCTATGCCTGACAACACGAAGAATCCGGCTGCGGACCTTGCCATCGAGGTTTCTCCTCCTCAGCCAGAGCAGAAAGAAGACCCTCCTGCCAAGGCTTAGTTTTTTGGCTTTTTAACTTTTGTATTTTCTTCATCTTTGTTTTTACTATATTTTTCTTTTGAACGAGAGTTGTCCTGCTTTTGCACTCTTTTGTACGGACCTCTCTTTTTGTATTGGTCTCGGAATATTAATATAGAATGTTTCCTTCATTTTTATGGATTTATGTTAGCACCATCCCTTTATTTAGTGCTGATAATGATATAAACGGTCGTGGTGAAAAGGATGTTGTAGCGAATTTGAGTGAGGGTTGCAACGGTGCTAGACTGTGCGCGCGCCTAAAAATGATTTCCCTTAGGTAATAGTTTCCCAAATTGTCGAGTAATAATTTCTCCTAAGTCTGTGGTCCGAGGACCCATGCAGGACTTAGGTTCTGTTTAAAACTCAGTAGTTGCCATAAGTAATAATTTCCCCTAAGTCTGTGGTCCGTGGAGCCATGCAGGACTTAGGTTCTGTTTAAAACTTGTATGAATTGTCATGAGTAATAATTTCCCTAAGTCTGTGGTCCGAGGAGCCATGCAGGACTTAGGTTCTGTTTAAAACTATGAATAGTTTCCATAAGTGATAATTTCCCCTAAGTCTGTGGTCCGTGGAGCCATGCAGGACTTAGATTCTGTTTAAAACTTGTATGAATTGTCATGAGTAATAATTTCCCCTAAGTCTGTGGTCCAAGGAGCCATACAGGACTTAGGTTCTGTTTAAAACTATGAATAGTTGCCATAAGTGATAATTTCCCCTAAGTCTGTGGTCTGTGGAGCCATGCAGGACTTAGGTTCTGTTTAAAACTTGTATGAATTGTCATGAGTAATAATTTCCCCTAAGTCTGTGGTCCGAGGAGCCATGCAGGACTTAGGTTCTGTTTAAAACTATGAATAGTTGCCATAAGTGATAATTTCCTCTAAGTCTGTGGTCCGTGGAGCCATGCAGGACTTAGGTTCTGTTTAAAACTTGTATGAATTGTCATGAGTAATAATTTCCCCTAAGTCTGTGGTCCGAGGAGCCATGCAGGACTTAGGTTCTGTTTAAAACTATGAATAGTTGCCATAAGTGATAATTTCCCCTAAGTCTGTGGTCCGTGGAGCCATGCAGGACTTAGGTTCTATTTAAAACTATGAATAGTTGCAGACATATCAGCAGGCAGAGGATAAGCAAGAAATAAAACATGGGCGAAGCCATTTTCATTAATAACAATATCTTCTGAGGTTATTTACATTCCATGGTCGTGGTACGGTTTTTTCATCCAGATCTTCCAGGTAGTAAGCGCCTATCCCGGCCACGGATGTGACGCGGTATGGTCCTTCCCAGTTGGGCCTCAACTTTCCCCAAGAGGGGTTTTTTGCGCTACCGAGAATCTTTCTCATCACGAGATCACCCGGACCTAGAGGCCGCAGCTTAACGTTGGCATCATACCCTTGTCTCAGCTTCTGGTGATAATAGGCCATATGAATCATGGCTTTTTCGCTTCTTTCCTCGGCTAGGTCTAGGCTTCTTCCCAATAACTCGTCATTACCGTTTGGGGTAAATGAGCTAGACCTTAGTGTGGGGAAGTTGTTCTCGATTGGAAGCACAGCCTCAGCCCCATAAGTCATCGAAAAGGGGGTTTCACCGGTTGAACGTCGCGGCGTTGTCCGATATGTCCACAAGACGTGCAGGAGTTCTTCTACCCATCTCCCCTTTGCCTCATCCAGTCTTTTCTTCAGCCCGTTCACGATGACCTTGTTCACGGCCTCGACTTGCCCATTTCCCTGGGGGTATGCGGGGGTGGAATATCGATTAATAATCCCAAACTCGCGGCAATACTCCCTAAAGCTCTTACTGTCGAACTGAAGACCGTTGTCGGAAACGAGTGTACGCGGAGTCCCGAAGCGGGTGATAATGTTCTTCCAGATAAATTTCTGGGCATCCACGTCCCTAATGTTGGCCAAGGGTTCAGCTTCCACCCATTTAGTGAAGTAATCAGTTCCGACTATTATGTATCGCTTGTTCCCCGCAGCTTTGGGGAATGGTCCAACAATATCGAGTCCCCATTGTGCGAACGGCCATGGGCTAGAGAGTGGGTTGAGAACCCCTCCGGGTTGGTGGATATTCGGGGCAAATCTTTGGCACTGGTCGCACTTCTTAGCATACTCTTGGGCCTCTCTTTGCATGTTCGGCCACCAGTATCCTTGGGTGAGTGCCCTGTGTGCCAGCGACCTTCCTCCGGTGTGACTTCCACAAATTCCCTCATGTAACTCTTCAAGTAGAGACTCGGACTCTTCTGGATGTACGCAGAGTAGGTACGGTCCAGAATAGGAGTGCCGATATAGCTTGTGGTCCTCTGACAGCCAGAACCGAGGAGCGTTTCTACGTATCTTTTCGGCCTCTAGTTTTTCTTCCGGTAAGGTATCATCCTGGAGGAAGTTCTTTATGGGGTCCATCCAGCTGGGACTCTGTCTAATCTGGTGGACGTGGGCCAGGTTTCCGCGGATGGGACTCGCCTTTACTAGATCTTCAACTAGGATCATTCGTGGCAGATTATGCGCCGAGGACGTGGCAAGAATGGCCAGCGAGTCTGCATGAGTGTTTGCACTTCGAGGGATGTGCGTCAGATTGAATGACTCAAAACTCGTCTGTAGGCGTTTAACCTGTCCTAGATACTCTTGCATCCTAGCATCTCTGGCTTCCAGCTCACCCATCACTTGTCCGACAACCAATCTGGAGTCCGAGAATACTTCTACTACTTTTCCGCCCAATCTTTGAACCATTGTCATCCCTTGAAGTAAGGCCTCGTATTCGACTTCATTGTTCGTAGCCGGAAATCCGAGCCTCAGCGACTTTTCAATGGCGGCACCGTCTGGTGATATTAGAACTATCCCAACTCCAGATCCTCTCTGGTTGGCCGCACCGTCCACGTAGACCTTCCAATGTAGGGCTCCCCCTGCCGAAATGACACCAACCGATTTTCCATCCATATCTTTCTTCTCGGTTATTGTTTCTATAGAGGGTTCAGTAAATTCCGCTACCAGGTCTGCGAGGACCTGGCCTTTGATGGAGGACCTGGGCATATATTTAATGTCAAAGGCTCCCAAAAGCGCACTCCACATGGCGATCCTTCCTATGTAATCAGCGCTTCGAAGCACTGCTCGAAGGGGAAGCTGAGTTAGAACGACGACCGTATGTGCCTGAAAGTAATGAGGGAGCTTCTGGGTGGCATGTACTACCGCCAAAATTGCCTTCTCTAGAGGCAGATATCGCACCTCGGCTTCGTGTAATGACTTGCTCACATAGTATACTGGTCGCTGCACCCCATTATCATCCCGTATCAGTACCAGGCTCACAGCATGGGGAGCTACAGCGATGTACGCAAACAACACCTCGTCTGCCTTAGGGCTGGACATGATGGGGGGTCGTGACAGATATTCCTTAAGCTGTTGGAAAGCCCGAACGCATTCCTCCGACCACTCAAACCCTTTCCACTTATTTATCAGTAGGTAAAATGGTCGGCATCGATCCGCTGACCGCGATATAAACCGGTTTAAGGCTGCAATCATACCCGTGAGCTTCTGTACTTCTTTCGGGTTCCGAGGAGCCTGTAAACTGTTTATCGCTTTGATTTGATCGGGGCTCACTTCTATTCCCCTGTGGGTTACCATGTACCCTAGAAATCTCCCCGACCCAACCCCGAAGGAACATTTGGAAGCGTTCAACCGCAACCGGTGTTCTCTTAGGATAGCGAAGATTTCTTCAAGGTCTTTCACGTGCTCGGACACCCTTTTACTCTTCACAACCATATCGTCTATGCAGACCTCAATGATCTTACCCAGCTGTGGTTCGAACATCCGGGTCATCATCCTTTGGTAGGTTGAGCCTGCGTTCTTTAGCCCAAACGGCATCACCTTATAGTGGTAGTTTCCGATGGGCATCATGAAAGCCGTCTTCTCCTGGTCCTCTTGCGCAAAGGGGATCTGATGATAGCCCTGGAAGGCGTCCAGGAAGCTCATCCGAGGGTGACCCACGGTTGCATCCACCAACCTATCTATTCGTGGTAGGGGGAATGGGTCCTTTGGGCACGCCTTGTTCAGGTCCGTGAAGTCCACGCAGACCCTCCACTTACCTGTCTTCTTCTTTACCACCACCGTGTTTGCCAACCATTCGGGGTAAAAGACCTCTTTAATAGCCCCTGCTTTTTTCAGTTTTGCAACCTCGTCTCTCACGGCACTAGCGTGTTCCTTTGAAGGGCGTCGGGGGGGCTGCTTCTTCGGAATGGAAGACGGGTTGACGTTAAGGTGGTGACAAATAAGACCAGGATCAACCCCCGGGGCGTCATAGGCGTCCCACGCAAACACGTCGACATTTCCTCTGAGAAATCCGATCAGTTCCTCTTTTTCTTAAGCAGGCAACTCAGAGCTGACCTGAAAAACTTGTCCGGGTCGTTGTTGACAGCGATCTTTTCTAAACTTTCACACCTGATCTCCTCGGCTAGCTCATCCCCTTGCCCTGCCGAGGAGGCTGGTTGCTATGAGTTCTGTGGGGCCGAGGACTCGGCAACGGGCCGATGTAGGATGGCGGCAACCATACACTTCTTGGATACGGCCTGATCTCCTCGGATCTCTTCTACTTGTCCTCTGGATGGGTATTTTACTTTTTGGTGGAGTGTGGAGGTCACGGCTTCTAGGGCGTGGATCCATGGCCTGGCAACTATCGCGGTATAGGGGGAGTAAGCGTCGACCACGATAAAATTTACCTCCACCACCTCTGACCCAGTCTGCACGGGTAGCCGGATCTGCCCTTTCGGTGTAACCATCCTCCCTTCGAAGCTGAGAAGAGGGGAATCATAAGCTGCCAAGTCCTCCGGCTTGAGGTTCAGCCCCTTGTATAGATCAGGGTACATTATTTCTACCGCACTACCTGAGTCTACTAACACCCTTCTCACATCGAAGCCTCCAATTCTTAACGTAACCACCAAGGCATCGTCGTGAGGTTGAATAGTCCCCTTCTTATCCTTGTCCGAGAATCCCAGTATCAAAGAGCTTCGCTTTTTCGACCTTTTGGGTTCCCTGTGCCTGTCCTTGGAGTAGGGCCGATCTACAGCCAATATTCTGGGGATGGGTGGCCCAGTTCTTCCTGGTGCAGCGAGGATGACATGTATTGTTCCAGTAGGGGGTCTTAAGGACACATCCTTTCGAGACTCTGGTATTGCTTGACCGGGGTGTCCGCTTGAGGGGTGTAGAAGGTGACGTAACTTCCCTTCTCGGACTAGCTGATCTAGGTGATTCCACAGATTCCTGCAATCCTCAATGGTATGCCCATGGTCTTGGTGGTAGTGACAGTATAGGTCCTGGTTGCGCTTGGAAGGGTCTCCGGCCATCTTTCCTGGCCATCTAAAATAGGGCTCGTTTCTTACTTTCTCCAACACCTGCTGTACTGGCTCCCTGAACACGGCATTCACTGTTTGTGCATGGCTCTGTCCAGCCTGTCGCGAGAAATCTCTCCTCGGCTGGCTGGGGTTATATCGTTCCGACCTAAAGTCATTTGCTTTGGGGGGAATGACCTTCTCCTTTCCCTTTCCTTGCAGCTGATCTTCCTCCACCCTTTTGTACTTGTCGATCCTATCCATCAGCTGATGAACGTCGGCAACTGGTTTACCAGTGAGGGATTTCCTCAAGCCATGCTCGGTGGGGAGGCCACTTTTGAACGTGCTGATAGCCACATCATCATGGTTGTCATCTAAGTCATTATACACCTCCCAATATCTATCCGAGTACGCTTTCAGGGTTTCCCCCTCGTGCATAGACAAGGATAGTAATGAACTAAGGGGTCGAGGGACTCTGGTGTTTGTGATAAAACGGGAGCAGAAAGCCTGAGTGAGCTGCTTGTAGGAGCCTATGGAATTTGTCTTCAAGCTGTTAAACCACCTCATCGCCATCGATCCCAAGCTGGATGGGAAGATCTTACACATTAGGGCTTCGTTTTGGGAGTAGATTGCCATTTTCTGGTTAAACTGGCTCACGTGCTCTACCGGGTCTGCTCGGCCATTATAGATGACGAATGCCGGCTGGTTGAAGCGTCGAGGCAGCTTAGCCCCTTCAATTCTATATGTGAAGGGTGATCTCGAAACCTGGTCCAACGCCTTCTTCATAACATCGTTCCTTGAACCCTTGCTGGACGGGTTCTCATATTTCCGTACAGGGCGTGGTTCCCTCTCGTAGGAAAAGGTTTCGCTTGGGGGGGTCCTTGACCTCCGTCGGTAACTTGCATCCTCCGCATTAGAAGATTCGTCTGAGTCAGAGTGGGATTTCTTTCGCTGCACACGTCGTAACTCCCTTTTCAGGTCGTCTATCTCCCCCTGCATGGCCTGATGACTATTTCGCCTCTGGGACACATGACTACCTGTGTGAGTGTGACTCTAGCTCGTCCGGATAGTATGCACACTTCCCTCACGATTCCCCCTGCCGCCTGGGTTGGTGGGGTTATTTTGCCTCTGGGACTCGACGGGTTGTGTTTGTTGGGAGTTTGCCTGGTGGGAATTCTCTTGGAGTGGGCCTAGTTCTGCCATACTCGACCGTTGTGCCAGCTGATGCTCTAGTTCTTCCCACAGACGGCGCCAATTGTAGTTGCACGATTTTTCTGGCCCAAACCCTTTTGATCAGGCCCTGGCCCAAAGCGCAATACACAATAAATGTTTGTAGAGGATGGGTGAAAGAACTTAGCCTCAGTGAACCTGGTCGGCCTTGGGTATGGAGAAGGTTGGAACAATGATAAAAACACCAGAATGAATATTCCCCAGAAGATTTTATTTCCTAAGTGATGAATACAGTTTTTTCCGTCCCTTCCTTTGAGGGATTCTATTACATTATATATAGCTCTATTATTCTTATCTGAACCTTACACTTGTTGATCATCTAAGCCCCCACTTGAGCACCTGTTCTATCAGACACCTTTATCATCCCCTTGTGAGTTGCAATGGCCAAGGCAGTACTGTTCAGGGGTCTTTTCCTCATTAATGCGCCCAAGAGGGTGGTTGTGACACATTTAATGTGTCGGTAGCTGCTTTCCATGAGATATTTTGGGTTTTATTCTTTTTATATGCTTGGAGGATGAGCTGCAGTGGTAGGGGCGAGCTCTTGGCCTGGACTTCGTAGCGTCCGAGGAGATGTTGCTCCTCGGACAGGTTTCTTTTACCATAGTTGGGCTTGAATAACGTTTTGGCTATGACTTCTCCTCGGAAATGATGCTTTTCGAACAGGCCTGTGTTTAGGTAGCCCATTGTTTTGGGCCGGGCCCCACAACAATCATCTAAGGTATCTAATCATAGCAATTGCATATTAAGAACAAGACATAATGAAACATACTAAGCATATTCATGCATCAAACAAAAACAAACTAATTAATGGAAAAAGAAAAGAAAGAAGAAGAACAGAATACCTCTTGCATGAGCGTACTCTTCTAATGAATGAATATTTTAGAAATCAAAGAAGTTTATTCACCCTTTTGAGGTCTAAAATACCTTACTTACAAAAAAGAAGTTCCTAAAGCACAAGTCTCCAAAACGTCTTTAACGTAAGGGGAATTGAAAAGACCTTAATTCTGATTTGTTTCCTCTATTTATAGAGGTTGGGATGCTGAATGAGATTAGATACGAATTGGAACACGTCCTTATCTCTAAAAAGTTGAAAAAGATAGGCTTTATCTTAATCAGGAAGTCACTGGGCTAGGCCGAGCTGCAAATTTGGGCCAATCCAGGAAGTGCCAATCGGAACTTGCCATGTGCCAATCGGCACTCGAAGAGTGCCGAATGGCCCTCTTGGGTGCCAGGCCCGCATTTGAGTTTTGTTCCAATTTGGACTCCTTTTTTGAGGATTTTTTAGCCAAGAATCGTACCTAGATGCATTTTTAATCCGTATTCTAAAAATTAATCCATTTTTCTCGATATTCAGGTCTTTAAAGTGATAATCATCTTGTAGATAAATATTCCAAAGAAAACCTTGATTTTCCACAACTTCTTTGTTATCTGATTATCCACTTTAGTCCCATGCAAGTAGGCCTATTTTTGACACTAACCAACAACCAATTACAAAATTATTTAATTAAATTTTATTGTTTAACCAATCAGAATTAATTTAAATTCATCATGCGTGATTGGCTCCACCCAAACAAAATGCATGCAAATTATGAAAACTTGATCATGTGTTATCTTTCAATTCGACAATCCGATTTGGAAATCGGACATATAGTCACGATCGTTAGAACCTCAAGATCATTTTTATGATATGCAATGAATGAATTAATGCATGTAATGCAACTCTAAATTTTGGGTATATGAATGGTCACTTTAGTCATCTTCCTAGATTAAATTATGGGTGCAAAATTGAGTGTCTACGGAAAGCATGCTAGGTTGTTAGATTTCCTGCTTTCTTTGTTTTTCTATTTAGAGTTTTTGGGTTAGGGTTTTAGGCGTGTATGCGTGCGCATGCTTTATGCATATGTATGCAAACTCGAAGTGTGTGTACGCATACAGTTGGGATATGCACGCATACCCTATGTATGTGCATGCACACTCGTGTCCAGAAACCCCAATTCACTTCTATTTGGTTATTCTTTATTTTCTTTTACATGTTTAGCTTCTGTTTAAGCCTGTCTTTCATATCTTTGGGTACCCGTTCTTCTGTTTTGTCTTGCTTCATGCATGTGTATGCAAACTCAAAGTGTGCGTACACATATAGTTGGGATGTGCACGCATACCTTATGTATGTGCACGCACACTCATGTCCAGAAACCCTAATTCACTTCTATTTGGTTTTTCTTTGTTTTCTTTTACATGTTTAGCTTCTGTTTAAGCCTGTCTTTCATATCTTTGGGTACCTGTTCTTCTGTTTTGTCTTGTTTTGTTTTGTTTTATTTTATCTTCTTAATGTTGATTAAGGTTTTAGATTGTTTGAATGCCATGAACATGCATATGAATATAAACATGAATTGATGCATAGGTGTAGTGTTGCAATGAGGTAAGTCATGCATAAATCACATGAACATGCATTCTAGCTTTAAAATATGAAGTTGCATAATATGCTTGGTTGAATAGCATGAGTTTTGATGCTTGGATGTTTAGATGATTTGTTCAGATCTGCCTTGAGATGTTTCTGCCTTTGGTGATGTATGCTTAATGCCATAATAGATGAATGCTAGGCTTGGGGATGATATGTCACGCTGTTTGCTTTTAGATGCATGTTAGTATGTGTGTGTGTGAGTTAGAATAACATGTTAACTATGCCTTTAACGAGATTAAGACTTGGAACACAATGAGTAGAGGCCGACCCACAAGTCGGGTGGGGTTAGGTGCCTAACACCTTCCCATACTCGTACCTAAACTTCAGACACGTGTTTTGGTAAAGATCAATCATTCGACAAGGGCACTATATTTATGGTTCCTAGACCTAAATTAGGTGACGACTCCATTTACACCCTTCACCGTGGTCCACCCTAGGCCAAGGCATACTTCCCACAATTTTTTTGGAGAAAACTCCTAAAAAAGACTCTGTTGCAAGCGCTTGCACCCACAGTAGCGATTCCACTAGAGATAGAGAGTTTGACTCTAATATATTCCTTTTCTTGATCTTGATAAAGGCTTGTTTAATATTGTTTGCACACACTTTCAATTGGTTCTTTTGTCCTTTTGCCATTGTTGGTGATGACTGGAAAGTGGGGGCCCTATTCGGGTCAAGACTTTCCGAAGTTCATCCCACCAATTCATGATCCGTGCCATTACCTATGATGGGCTTTGAGTACATTAACGACTTGCCACCAATCTATTACGGTCCGTAAAGGAGTTTGAAAGGCTGCTACATTGCCGTTCACCCTTGATTTTCTCATTCATATATTCTATAGAATTGTCAGTAGATGTAGAAGTGAAGCAATTTGGTGCACTGGCCATGTTATGTACCGTCTCTCACATAATAGTGAATCTTTACATATGGGTCTCTCACACATGACACAGGGAAACCAAACCAAATCTATATAAGAGATCCCATAATAAATAAATAAATAAATCTATATAAGAGGAATGTGTAATAATTTTCCATGGAAAAGTTTCCCCACAATGAGAGTAATAATTTTCACATTTACAAGTTGAATTTGAAAATATTTCAAGTTTCTATCATGTGGCTAAAATATGACTAACCACATTTGTGTGTTCTTTTCTTTTTATGAATTTTAATTAGAATTTTAAAGCCCAAAATAAAATGCCTATTATCAATAGAAAATAGAGAGTTTTCATATATTGAAATCTCCCTAGCACTCTACCTTTGGAATAGGCCAAATTTCCTTACCTTCAATAGATGTAAATAAACATAATTTGAGACAAGAGGAATAAATCATTTAACATTTTCAATTCATAAGGGAAAATAAATAGTGTATGACATTTATTTTTCTTTCTATTTAGTAGGTCTATACTTTGATACTTCATTTTGATTTTGGAAGAAAAGAGTGAGCAGGTTTAGTGAAAGCTAAAACATGTTGTAAAATTTCCTTTAATTTATGAGTGATACTAGAGATACAAACTATTTTATGAACTGCTGATGTGGCGAGTGCTTATTGGTAAATGAAAAAGTGATGTTAATGATAGGTCTAGATGAAAACCACTAAGTTAACCACTGTTGATGCCCATTTTTGCAAATCCATATCCAAAAGCCTATGAGGAAGAAAGCCCAATGAAAAAGCAAGGCCCAAAGGCCCACCAAGAAGACCAAAGAGTAAGAGAGGTCCAAAGAAAGAAATGCAAGGAAAAGCAATCTATAACAAAACATAAATCTGCCGCAGAATACAGATCTGCCGCATAATACAATTTCCTGGCAGAATGGCTTTGGCAGACAAAGACAAATTGAGCCCAAGATCCTTTTGATCCAGTCAACATTATCTAGCCCACAAAGGCCCAAATTCTTTTGCATAAAAGGATAAGCGTGAAAACTGATATGAAGAAGCACGATGAAAAGAAACAAGGAATGGCAGGAAGTGTCAGTAGCAGGAATCATGTGAAGGAAAGAAAAGCCAAACCAAAGGAAAATGACAAACGTAGCAGGAAACGAGTGAAGAAATAAGATAAAACACGCAGCAGACCAAAACAAAGCTAATCTGCTACGGCAGAAATGGCGTGGGAGGCAAACACAGAAGATAGCAGAGCAAGCACAGAAGGGCCAGGGCACTACCAACCTGTACCCAGCCAATAAAAGGGAGGTGGGCCCACGGTCAAGGGGATTTAGAAGGCGTGGTTTGGTGGTGGGGGGAAAAGGGGGTTTATATTTGGTTTCTTGCCGTGACTTCTTTTGGGGAATATATCTTGCTGGGATAGTATCTTACCCAAAAGAAGTAATAAATGGTTGGGACCATCTGATGCATGCCATAGAGCTAGGTAGTGAGGTAGAGGTATACAGCAGGAACAAACAAAAGGGAATTTTGTCGTGAAATGGGTAGTGGTGCAACAGATATGAACTGAACAATGGCAGTGGTCTGGGCAACCAATGGGTGAGTGGGTAATCTTGAAAGGATGTCCACAACAAACCAAAAACAGTTGGTGAAGCCTTAGGGGTAAAAGGGAGAAATCCCATTGCATCGGTTGGCTATAAAAGGAAGGTAACCAGGCAGAAAAAAAGGGAGGAATGGAAGAGGAAAAACAAAGGAAGAAAAGGAAAAACAAGGGAAGAGAGAAAAAACACTGAAAGAGAGAAACCCAATGGAGGGAAGCACTTAAGGGAGGAAAACCCATGATAAGAGAGTAGTAAGCACCCAGAGAGAGGTACCCAGGAAAAGGAAAGACCAAAAAGGGGGAACAACTCACGGCAGGAGAGTAATAAGAAACTAAGAGTAAAGAAAGAACGGAGAGAAAGAAAGAAAGTGGTAAAACAAAGAGAGAAAATACGACAGAAATAGGGGCATGCATCAATAGACCATCTTTTCCTTTCCTCTTAGCAAACCCACTCTTTGATGTCCCCAAAAGTAATAGCTAGTAGCTATTTAGGCCTATTCTCCAAAATGCACAATTTTGATGGCAAAAGCCTATGACAAGGTTGTTCAAGTTGGGATTTGGGTTCTTTCTTGGTTTACTTATCCTATAGGAAGATTCAATACTTGATTTTGATTACAAATATACTTAATTTATCTCATTATAAATTATATCTGCTGTATTTAGTTATTCTGTCGTAGAACGTTTTTATCATGTCTGCTGCATCAGTGGTCCTACTGTAGTATCTTTACTTTTTGTACTAGTTATTCTACTGTAGCACATTCTCATTATATTTACCTTGTTAGTTATTATACTAACTAAACATTTTCTGTGGAATCTTTCTTCTTTATTTGTTATTACCTTGTTAACTATGCCTTTAATGAGATTAAGACTTGGAACACAATGAGTAGAGGCCGACCCACAAGTCGGGTGGGGTTAGGTGCCTAACACCTTCCCATACTCGTACCTAAACTTCAGACACGTGTTTTGGTAAAGATCAATCCTTCGACAAGGGCACTATATTTATGGTTCCTAAACCTAAATTAGGTGACGACTCCATTTACACCCTTCACCGTGGTCCACCCTAGGCCAAGGCATACTTCCCACAATTTTTTTGGAGAAAACTCCCAAAAAAGACTCTGTTGCAAGCGCTTGCACCCACAGTAGGGATTCCACTAGAGATAGAGAGTTTGACTCTAATATATTCCTTTTCTTGATCTTGATAAAGGCTTGTTTAATATTGTTTGCACACACTTTCAATTGGTTCTTTTGTCCTTTTGCCATTGTTGGTGATGACTGGAAAGTGGGGGCCCTATTCGGGTCAAGACTTTTCGAAGTTCATCCCACCAATTCATGATCTGTGCCATTACCTATGATGGGCTTTGAGTACATTAACGACTTGCCACCAATCTATTACGGTCCATTTCGGACTAAAGTTGGAATCATGGCCCACCTAGTAGTGAGTGACCTATGATCTATCCTTTTTAACTTTAAAGAGCTTACCCACACATAGAGAGATCCTAGATCCTATCAAAAGAGGGTACCCTTTATATCTCTTGTTTGTTCAACCATATATCTTGTGTTCACCTAACTCTAAAGGACAAATAAAAGATGTAAAATTGAAAGGATCGCACAAAAGTTATGGCATACCCTAAGACATTGGGATGAAAAGAAAAGAAGTTCTCACATATAAGAGGCTTATCCCAAAATTCAAAGATATATCTTGACTTGAAAGGTTCATAAAATCATAGCATACTTGCTATCGTAATCCGACTTGGTGTTGCCAAATGCGGATGGCTATCCATCTTGCTTCTTCATTAATGGGGATCTTCTAGTGGACCAATTTCTCAGTGGCATTTTGATCACCATGTTCATGCACGACTATTTGACAAGTGACCTTATGTACATTAAAGTTCTTTCTTCATATTCGGTCATATGATGCTTAAATCCTCAAGCCTTCAATGATTCATTCATCTTGAAGGCCTCATTACTTCTTTGGACTTTAGATTCTTAACCTCAATTGATTTTTGAACCATTGGAATTGCTTGCTCTCACGTATTCAATTTGTGGATCACACTTGGATTGCAATATCTTGAATCATAGCTAGCACTCTCCACAAGTCATTACAAATGGGTATCAAAGCAAACTTGGTAACCACGTGTGGCTCAGGGGCACTGTAACACAACATGAACTCTATTGATGACGTTAATACTTTAAGTGGGGGAGATTATAATACCTCAAATTGAGTGGATCGAATTGTTTAAGTGTGTACTGTGCAGATGTACTATGAGTCCCAACATTATCGCTCCTTTTTTGTTTATCTTTCTCAATCCCAAGGGTGGGAGATAATCAAATTTTTATTAATGTTTTTTTCCCAATTCCAACATTATCGCCCTTTTGTGTCTATTTTCCTCTATGATATTATTAATATTATTTTTTTTAATGACTAAATTTTTGATAAATTAGATGAGCACATGTTTTTTTTTTTTTTTTTGGGTCTACTTTTAGGGCAATTAGATAGTGGTCATTAATTCACACTCATATACCCTTATTTTATTTATTTATTTATTTTAAGAGAAAATAGAAACAATAACTTCATTTCATTTAACTTGAAAGAAAACATTATAGAGTTTCATTGGCAATTATAACAACATTACATTAGGATGGTTCTCAATCCATACATTCTCTAAATTAAAAATAAAAAAATTTATCGCATTTCAGGCCATCCAATGAGCAGCTTCTTTACCCTGCCTTCTCACATGCAAGAATTCCCGTTGTCCTACTCCTCTGTCAGCAAATTTCACATCCTCAATTACAGAATATACTGAGGCTTAGCATTCCTCTTGATCATTTAGAACATTAATAACATAAACGTAGAATCTCCCTCGAATATGACATAATAGAAACTTGTTTCAGCCGCTAGAATGGTAGCTCTCCTCATAATTGCAAGACACAAATAATCTCGCGATTCAAACAGAAAGCCTCTTGTAAAGACAAGGCTTTGAAGCTACCTGCAGTGTCACTAACCAAATCAATATCTCTATGGACTTAAAGTATTTGAGCTAAACTAACATATAAATACCTGTACAAAATTACTCCAACACTAAGTATATGAAGCAAATCTAAACCTTGTTAAGAATCAAGGTCAAATTATCTTCATAATAAAATCTATAAAATACAAGTATCTTAGCAATTCCATATAGAAAATAACATAATAGAAATCTCTAATGACAAAAGGTCTCCAAATGCAATGAAAATTTCCAAGCATTACATAAATAGCTAATAGCCCAGTCTCTGCAACTCAACAAATATATGATTACATCAATTCTTCCCTCAAAGCTTTAAATCTCAAATATAGGAATGGGAGAGTTTGACAACTCGATTAGTAAGAAAAAACATGGTACTCAACAGGATAGACCACATCAAGTTGGATTAGTTGATGTGGAATAAGGACAAACATGATAATTTCTTTCAAATAGCGAATGGATGAATTATTGCTAAGGAGTCCCAAAGATCATGCATTCTAAAGTGGCTGTCATAGCAGATATAAATAAAAGATAGCAATAGGCTTGGCTTAATGAATTGAAATTCTAAAGTTTGCTTCAATTAATTGGCCGATCAATTTGGTAATACAAATAGAGATTAATAAATATATCATTACTCATGTCACCTAAAGTTTAAATTCTGTCTTCATATACTGATTGAATTATAAACTGAAGATCTATTTCAATTTATTCATCACAAATCGTTGAACAATAGGGACCTTCTTACATAATAGAAAATACCAGTGTTGAGCAATCTAATATATAAAGCTATGAATCTTTTTATGCCTTATTATTTTCTTTTGGATATCTATTTTAGGAGTTTTGAAGAATTTTGACAAGAAAAGGGTGCTTTTAAGAAGGCAAAGTCAATAAAAACTATAAACATTGATACAAAATCCTTGACGGTGCTCCCTAGATATTTACACTAACAAATATGAAGAACATAAGCTCATTGTCAAATCTCAACATGTAAAATACAATGACTTCGTTATGACATTACTTTTCCAGAGAAACTAACTTGGTATTCCAAACTGTGCAAATTCTAATAGGCTTGCACATCAGGAGTTCTTCTCTACAGGGAATGAATTCCTTAAATTACACAATAAACTACCTCTCTTACCTATTGAAGACCAAAAAGACCCTCTTGAAGCTTTCTTTGATATGGTAGCCTTAGGAGAAGTTCGCACTCTATGACCATTAAGCTTTCTTGCATGATTTCATTTTCTTTCTATGAGGTGGTGTCCTCTTTGCAAGATCTTCTAAGCACTTCACACTTGCTAGAGATATAAAAGACTGACAGTGATCCTAATTTTAAGGAGAGGGCACAAAAGGCAGTGGTTCGTCTCCATATGATTTCTTTACTTTTGTAGCTTATGGACTGAGGTTGATCTCTCAGATAATGCAAAATCAATTTGCTGCACATCCTGATGTATAGATATTTGGAAAGGGCATCTTATAAGTAATAAGTTTATACTTCAAAGAACGAGAATATCATAGACTAAAATTCTAGTGACTAATGCAACTTCACTGATATCAAATCAAATATGGTTAGTTTTTATGTTGGACTCTATCTTCAGCAGGAAAAGTGAGGCTTTATTATCAGAAATATCTTAGATCCAATAGATCCAAATCCATCCAAATATCAGAAACTGGTGATTGAATGCATCACTCTTTATTGATTATTCCTTATCTTTCTGTTGGAGTTGGATTCACAATACATGCAAATGCTCTTTTAGCTATTCAATGGATTTTGAATTTTCGACATTTGGTTTTAATTTGTAAATGAATAATAAAAGTATGTTGGGAGTCAAACCAACAGACATCAAATGGCTAAGATGGTTAGGTACTTAGATGATCGAGGTTGAACTACTAGACATTTGATCTAGTGGCATGTTATGTATGATTTATGCTTCAGCAATGAGAGGTCCTAAGGAGTTCAATTCTTAAAATTTTCAGTTTATAATCTGTCACTTATAATATTAGTGCCAACTATCAAAGTAGGCACACTATAGCCAGCTTATAACCTCTTTAGCTTGAGGGGTTAGTCACAATTCCGAGATCTCAAGACCCTAACTGAAAACACCAAACTGTGACATAGCTCAATTCTAAGAATATGAGCTTCATAACAAAGCTTCTCCTGTGAATACAAAACTCTATTTCTTTCTCAAGGAGAGAAATGTCCCGCTCCAATGTAGGAGTAGGAGTTTGCTCTTGCATGGCTTTAAGAGTGGAGAGAGTATCTTCACGCCTTTGCATGTCCTTCCTGGGTATTATTTCATTCAAAATTACTTATATAGTTTTATCATTACTTGATGCTGGCTTCACATTAGAAGATCCACTGGCACTACAGCCCAAAAAAAAAGCTCAAATCAACTCTAGAAAAAAGAATCCATTTATGCCAATCAAAACCATCATTCCTAAAACAGAGAAAGAAACTTAATTATGCCAATTAAACTACCAAATAACTTATCAGCTTGAAATGTGTAATTGCTGTCCACATATATATTATATAGCAGTTCGTAAAAAGTTGAGACGAGAAGGAATTGAACCTCAAATCGATTTTGCTGAGAGCAGTTGCTGCTGGTGTGGCATGTCCGGTGTTTGAGGTGTACAAATGATGTAAACTAAACAATACCGTTTCAAAAAGGACAAAATAATTTTTAAAAACATCTCTAAAACTTTTCTTTTTTGTATCCATTTGGTTGTGGCTAAATGACTCACTAGTACTTCACAAACTCAACAAGTGTTTTATGTGGCTAAATTACAGTGTTTATACAAAATAATTCATTTAGGTATGCTCTATGATGTGCAACTAATTTGAGTGAAAGTTCTGTTTAGTCATTCCCAAAAAATAAAATTTATTTAGGTCTTTTTCCCCTCTTTTAAGTTTTTGGAGTATTCATTTGTGCTTATTAGGACCTAGATAGGAAATCTAGACTAAAATTATTTTATAATTAAATTAATTTTCTTATCATGGTTATAACGCTTGCCCTATTAGAATTAACATCTTTTAGTGTTCACAGCGTTTTTTTTTTTTTTTTCAATCTGATAACCTTTCTTTTATAATAAAAGGACCAGATTATGTCATAGCATCAATCCATTAACAAAACACATAAAACAAGGATTTTAAGGGGGAAAAACTCTCAAACAATCTCACGTTGACATCGTGATATTTGTTAATCTCTCTAAACAACCACAAAGAGAAACTAATAATAATCTATAGAATCATTCAAAAAAAAAAAATGCATCTTCATTTTGCATTTTCTTCATCTTCTATAGTGATATGAGAGCTCATAGGTTCAACAATACATTTTTTCTTGCTCAAAAAATTTAAAATAAGATCAACTAAACAATGAAATAGTAAGCACCCCAACGTTTATGCTCTTTGTGGATCATCTTAATCTAAACTTGGTCAATTCCAAAACAAACCGATTCATCTTAGTTAAACGAACCCACAACTACAAAAGAAAAGTAATTGTTGGCTTAGTTAAACTTTGTCAAATTTCCAAAACAAACCAATAGCCCTACCTAAGTCTAGCTGCCAGTAACAATATGATAACTAGAGTTTGGCAACATGCTTAGCTTTCCAAACTTTATTTCATAGTACTCCAATAACTCAAGCCTGAAAACAAATACACGAAGAATGACTTAGCTGAAATTCAAAACTCGAGACTAAAAATAATGAAATCAGAAAATCAATAATAATATATACAATCATACAAAAGGAGCAAAAAGCATAATTAAAAAGTTTGGATCACAACAAAAATTAACAAAAACTTTCACACCTCCCAATTTACTTACCACCTCACACAAGGGTCATTAAAAGAAAAAAAAATTATGTGGGATCAGGTGTGAGGTGGTAGACAAATGAAGTGTTGGTGTGAAATTATTGTTGTAACTCTAACTTTATTGATTGATGTTGGAAATAAACACATGGGAACATAAATATATACCAAAATGACAACGCTTGAAATGGCGCATACTTATCATAAATACGTTTGACATCTTCTTTGGCATTCTCTTTCTTTGTCTTGTGAACCTGACACAGAATATATAGTAGTTATTAAAAAGACCATACAATTAAGCAAAGCATTATGATTTTATGGCATATTTACATGAAGCTACCAATATTGAAACTCTCAAAACCTGTTGTAAATGTCGCTTTGTTTCAGTATCCATCGGGACCATTTGATAAAATCCAATGCACATCATTAGTGTGGCACATGCATAAGGACCAAAGCCTTTGATTTTACTCAATTTGTCAAATATTTCCTCATAGCTGGATGTTTTCTTGAGCTTAAGCTTAAGCTTTCCTTCCTCTGCACGTTCAGCAAGTTCAAAAATGTGACATGCTCTATACCCAAGTTTGCAACGTTTTTTCAAGTAACCCGTCGTAAGGGTAGCTAGTTCTTTTGAGCTTGGAAAATTCCCTAATGCCTTAACTTTAATATTATTGCCTTCTAGAAGTTGTGAATTTTCACTGTTCTCATCCACACATTTGTTGACCTTACTTTGTTTTCGAGCAAATTTCTTTCTCTTTAACCCTTTCTTTTTGGGATGTTTGACTATATTTTCACTGTTCCAGCCATCAGCTAACTCTGCTTGAAGTTCACATAGAGCTCTAGCCATATCCAATGTCCTCGTCCACCTATTTGAATATCATGTTGTATAATACATAAACAGACACACACGTGTATTAAAATCTTACCCACAACAATTTTCATAACTTTCTTCACAATTGTTAACATGGTTTGTTTTAATTAGTGCATAATATAAGTTGTGTAAGCCACGTAAAAATAATGTTCCTCTTAAAACATTCTATTTAAGCAATTGTAAAAAATAATAATAATAATAATAATAATTGGGTCTATAGTATTAGTGTATTACTTGTAATTTTTATTTAAAGTAATATTTAAAAGAAAAGATGTGGGGGCCAATTAATTAGGAAGTATTGTTAAAGCAGTATTAACTGGGCCTATGGCCCTATCCGAGGAGGTCCAAATAAAATTATGAGGAGAACAGAATGAAGAGAGGAGTAGAGACAATATGAGATAGGTCCAATAAGCGTCCGAGGATAAAAGCCTTCTCAGCAACATGTGTCCGAGGTAGATCTGAGTGCCATATTATCACGGACTTACTTCGGAGTTACATCACAACTAAGGATGGGACATTGGACCAGGGGTAAGAAAAGAAAGGTGAACAAATATCTTCAAAAGCTGCTACATCCGCATTAAATGCCTCTCAACCAACTCTCTGGTCGCATTAATGTGGAAGTGATGCCTAAACAGTGATCAAGCAGTCTTACAGTTACTGGTTGATGGTTCTGGGAAGTGCTGGATGGGACAGGAAGGAGTTCGCCGAATCTAACCTACACGTGTGTGGTAAGGATGACACCAAGATTGTAGTATATAACATGGAAAAATGTACTGAAGAAGCAAAGAAAAAATCAAGAAAAAAGACTGGAACTCTGGTACAATTTTATTCAACAACATCATATGATACAAACTACTAAATCTATTCCGAGGATAGATTTTCTAATCTTACTTATGTCTAACCGTCTTGAACCGTTAAATCTAATCGTTTTTCTTCTGAAATAGATCTAGTTCTTCTATCCACGCTTTACAAATTTATTGTTTGAGCCGCTAGGGTTTGAGCCCAATCCAGTTTTGGGACCAATCCAATTTCAGTCCTTACAAAAGATATACGAAATAGTAATTGCAGTTTGACGTACTTTTTCTCATACAAGCATATCCTTAATAGTTGCACCACCTCTTCTTTTCTGTTCTTTTATTTTTATTTTTACTTTTTGTGCATATCAATTTATCCTTATTGGCTTATGGCAAAGAAAAATGCTACATCAACAATATATTTGTAACAATTTTACAACAAATCTTAGGTGACAAACTTCTATTAGTGGACAAAAAAGTAATTTTTATGATGGGTCTAAATTAGAACTAGTAATAGCATGCCACTTAGAATTTATTGTGAAATTTTTATGAAAATGCTGTGTGTAGCATCTCTTACCAACAAATCATTACAACAAAAGATATCTTTAATCCAATTACTAGGAGAAATTACACTTTAACTCCTAAATTATATCTTCTTTTACACTTACCCACTAAAATATACAACCTTTTACACTTATCCTCATAAAATATTAACTTTGTAACATTTTGCACCCCCACCCATGAGTATTTGTTTAGGGAAGTAAGTGTGTATTTTTATAGTTTATAAGAGTAAGTATAAAATGAGGTATAATTAAGAGGGTAAATTGTGAATTATCGTAGTTTAAAAGGTAAGTGTAAGAGAGGATATAGTTTAGGATGGTAAATGTCCATCCCCATAGTTTAGGGAATAAGTGTAAAATGATGTATAAATTAGGGAGGTAAAATATAATTTCCCTCAATTATTAAGAAAATTCTCTCCTAACTTTAACGACAAATGCTCGATACTTTGTCTGGTTCAAAAAAGACTAATTAAATAACAAATGATCTATATTAAAATATGATTAATAATTCAATGGACTAGTCTTCTTTAAATATCTTGAACTAACGTGGTTTTGTAATTAATATAGAGGCCTCATTTCATTCTATTTGCACAAACATTCTAAATCATAATATGACCATTATAATCAGAAAAAAAAAAATATATGGCCATTATAATCAGTCTTAGGGATGATTCTAAAACATAAAAAATAAAAATCAGTTTTACGGATACTTTACATAATCCACAAGCTTGATCTTAAATACCACTAAAAATGCGAATATTATGACACCACAAAAGGTTTATAAAACAACTTAAAAACTTCCAACAAGTAAGCACAATTAAATGAAAGATGCCATTGTGTAGGCATTATTATGTGAATATTTATTTTTGCACTAAAATAATGCTTGTATTCATAGTCATACAACGAGTCATTTTAAGAACGTTGTCTATCCATGCTAGTATATATTTTAATTTGCACTAAAATAAGCAGTTTATCCATAAATTGTTTTTGTGTGGTCAATTTCATTTTAATTAAGAACGTTGTCTTTCTATGTTTTAAAACATTAAAACCGAATTAGCTCTTTAGAATATAATAGTTCAAAATCCATAAATAAAAAAATAAAAAAATAAAAAAAATTGGACCTACAAAAGAAGAAGAACAAATCAAAAAAAAGAAAAAGAAAAGAAAAGAAGAACATATATAAAAGAAGAGCAATTGACAACGTAACTTACTTGCAGTTGCAAAGAAGGATGGACTTAACAGCATCTTCAAAGAGTGTGGGAGAACGAAAAAGTCGACCGAAACCTTTCTTCTTTGCTTCTGGATGCATGTTTTGAAACTCCCTCACGTTCCTTTCATCTCCTTCTGATATCCTTAGAATCCGACCCACTTGTTTCTGCCGAATTTATGCTAAAATCCATTAACATATTCATATATAATCACAATATGCACAACCAAACAATACATGAAAAATGTTAAAACTATTACAATTAAAAAAAAAAAAAACTCATAAATTGGGGGGTGTTGTAATGAAAGTGATTGGTATAATTTCAATAATATAAAATTATTTTTATTATTTAATTTGTAAAGATTATATAGTAAAATTTATTGTATGTATCTCTAACACCATTCAACAATATATATGAGAGAGAGAGAGAGTAAGTAGTATATACAAGTATAGCTTTCTCGTCTTCAAGAGAAACATTTTGGACATCATGAACTTGAATAAGAATAGAGCTATTGTTTGGAGGGTGTGAGATAGAAACCATGACAGAGGTGGTGGAGTTTGCAAGTCGTAATGGTCGTTGAAGAGTTTTAGTAGATGGAATCCATGAGTTTGGAGCCATCATGAAAAAGCCATGGTTGCACACGGCATCCTCTAGATTGAATGTTGTGATGCACTCCCCTAATGGCAAGTGCAACAAATGACAACTACCCATTTTTTTTTCTTTTTTCCTCTCCTATTTTGTGTTCTTAATTAGTTGCTTCCAAATGCTAGCTTTGGATTTGCAACACCACAACACTATTTTAGTTTTGGCTATTTGGAGAGGAGAGAGATCCATATATAGGCATATAGCTAAGCCTTTCCACCACTCTTTAGTTTTGTCATATTAGGAATTATTGTTTTTCTTTTCTTTTCTTTTACTCAAATGTGCATGTGTATTAGATATTAATAATCATTGGGGTTTTGGTTGGAAGGATTGGTCATTATTACTTGCATGCACAAGCTTTATCCTCAATCTAAATGGGTAAAAATAAAATAAAAAGTAAAATGAGTAATCATTGGAGTTTTGGCTAGAATTGCTTCCATATAAAAACAACTTCAAAATACTCTAAAAAGTAGAGCCAAAGTAATGTTAAAAAAAAATAATAATAATAATAATAAATAAAAAAAGAAGCAACGGTAAAACGTGCTTGTCACGAAGCTTGGTTAGCTCTCTTCTCCCAAAAAAAAAAAAAAAAATTACACGAAGCTCAACGTACACTTTCTTTTTACAAATCAGAACTTTCTATGCATGCATGGCCTAAGCTAGTTATATAGGAGTAATGCTTGGTTAGCACTTCAAAAGCTATGACATGGAGAAATATCTTGTCTATCATTTAGATTAGATGTCATCGATTTCCCTAGTAGCTTAAACATATCTTAACTTGGCGTATGAGATAAATAAATTAACAGTGAAAACACCAGAGAGTTAGTAGTTTTTGTCTAACCTCTAAGACTGAAAAGACATTGTGTTTATGCTGATCATGGCGTGGTGACCTTTCTAAGCAAGGAGGTTTTGCTTCAGCTTTTGGTTTAAAGGAGGATTCAGAGGAATTAGGTGACTCTTCATCTTCGTGATAGCTTCTATGATTTGAACTGTCACGGTCAGGATCTTTTTTTTTTCTTTTTTGAGAAACTCATGGTCAGGATCTTAATGATAATGACGATGATGGGTATCATCGCTGGACAAGAAAAATAAAATAAACAGAACAATATATGTAGTCAATGGCCCAAGACCTGCTGTTCCTTTCTCAATAATATAACCTAACCACCACGTAACTTAGTGTAGTAAAATTATCGTATCTATCTATTTTTACTACTCTATGACAAAATACTCCTGATTGACATAACACGATTTCCCTCTTTCACTTCAACTTTTTACTGTAACAACATTACCTTTTCTTTTTTAGTTAAAATGGAGTCTATTCAAATTAAGGATAACAAAATCTTATAAAGCCTTTTTACATGTAAATAGCACACTTAAAAAAAAATACCACATCCTGTTAGTTTTCCTTTCGTGAAAACACTATTTTGGTCGCTTTATTTTGGAATCATGGTCAATTTAGTTCATATTATTTTTAACTTACAAGTTGAAAATAAATTGATTGCAATATGAAAATTACAGGGATCAAATTGGTTGACTGTTACTAAAATGTAGGGACCAAATTGACTATGATCCAAAAGTATAAGGACTAAAATGGTGTTTTCGCCTTTTCATTTTTTTCCATTTTTTTTTTTAATTTTAAAATACAGACAGTTTCAAAGATAATATTCAAATCCTAAATTTAAGGTCTTTTTAATTTAACAATTTTTAAAATTATAACTTTTGATTTAGCCTCAAGTTCCATTTAAAAAATAAAAATAAAATTAAAGATATTATTTCTTTTTCTAAAAAATTCTTTCTTTTTTTCTAAAAATTATCACATATTCTATTTAGATATATCTCACACACGTTTGACACTTTTTTTTTTCCTAAAAATTAGAATATACTATATTTATCTCTATGAATACACATCTCCTGATCCCCTAAAATCAGGAAAATACTATGTATCCTTATTATTAGGGACATACCATGTATCTTTATCTTTTATGAATGCAAGTCAGTTGCTAAAAGATAACATAAATAGAAGCTCTCCCCCTCTCTCCCTTGAAGCAATTTAATGTAAAAATAAAAAATAAAAAATAAAATAAATAAATAAATAAATTTAAGTTCCTTTCTTTCTCTAAGGCAGAAGCATTCCTTTAACTCATTTCTATGATAATTATCTTAGTACGCTTTTTTTTAGAATCTTATTCTTGCTCATATGTATGAGTGTCTTTATTCTACATAGAATTTATAATTCTGAAATTTTTTTTTATTTTTTATTTTTTATGGTTGATTATGATTTGGTCTAGATAACATACAAGAAAAAGTAGTAACCATAAGATAGAATTGACCCTACCAAAAGTTAGGGATGAACATTGAGATCACAAAAATTAACTATGCTAATATAATAAATGGATTATGTAATGTCACATACAAGGTGCACTCTTAATATGCATGTGCTTTAGTGTGTGTGATTTCATTTCGTTAAAAGATTCTAAGTTTGAACCCTATTCTCACCACACAAAAAAAAAAAAAAAAAAAAAAAAAAAAACCCAAGAAATGTCGCAAGTAAATTGCCCAAAACAAAATTGTAGCATGGTGTTCATCCCTTTCATATAGGCAATTCTCATGTTAATTTTATGCCAGTAAAATAAATGTTTAATTGCAGTAATTCAATTAAGTGTTTTGTGTTTTTCAAGATACGATGAAATAGGTTCAAGAATATTGTATGCTGAATTAATCCCTTACTCAGTTACTCTTTTTGTTTTGTTTTGTTTGTTTGTTTTTTTTTTTTTTTTTTTTTTCAATTTTAATTAAAAGTTATTATTTGTTGTATTTATCCATTCTATGTATAAGGCACGTGGGTAAATAAGTTTTTTCTTCGGCGTTCTGTTTCGTAAGGGTGTAATTGTGAACTATAGAATCTCCACTTTTTTTTCTTTTTTTTGGTGTGTGTGTAATTTTTTACTCTTTAATGAGAATTGATTTGCCCATCATAGTGGCATGCCCTAACGTTAAAGGGAATGGAAATAAGAGAGCCAAAGAAGAATGAGATTTCAGTGGAAAACAAGGTTATCAAGCTTATTTTCATCGATATGTATATATATATATCTCCGTAAAGGAGTTTGAAAGGCTGCTACATTGCCGTTCACCCTTGATTTTCTCATTCATATATTCTATAGAATTGTCAGTAGATGTAGAAGTGAAGCAATTTGGTGCACTGGCCATGTTATGTACCGTCTCTCACATAATAGTGAATCTTTACATATGGGTCTCTCACACATGACACAGGGAAACCAAACCAAATCTATATAAGAGATCCCATAATAAATAAATAAAAAAATCTATATAAGAGGAATGTGTAATAATTTTCCATGGAAAAGTTTCCCCACAATGAGAGTAATAATTTTCACATTTACAAGTTGAATTTGAAAATATTTCAAGTTTCTATCATGTGGCTAAAATATGACTAACCACATTTGTGTGTTCTTTTCTTTCTATGAATTTTAATTAGAATTTTAAAGCCCAAAATAAAATGCCTATTATCAATAGAAAATAGAGAGTTTTCATATATTGAAATCTCCCTAGCACTCTACCTTTGGAATAGGCCAAATTTCCTTACCTTCAATAGATGTAAATAAACATAATTTGAGACAAGAGGAATAAATCATTTAACATTTTCAATTCATAAGGGAAAATAAATAGTGTATGACATTTATTTTTCTTTCTATTTAGTAGGTCTATACTTTGATACTTCATTTTGATTTTGGAAGAAAAGAGTGAGCAGGTTTAGTGAAAGCTAAAACATGTTGTAAAATTTCCTTTAATTTATGAGTGATACTAGAGATACAAACTATTTTATGAACTGCTGATGTGGCGAGTGCTTATTGGTAAATGAAAAAGTGATGTTAATGATAGGTCTAGATGAAAACCACTAAGTTAACCACTGTTGATGCCCATTTTTGCAAATCCATATCCAAAAGCCTATGAGGAAGAAAGCCCAATGAAAAAGCAAGGCCCAAAGGCCCACCAAGAAGACCAAAGAGTAAGAGAGGTCCAAAGAAAGAAATGCAAGGAAAAGCAATCTATAACAAAACATAAATCTGCCGCAGAATACAGATCTGCCGCATAATACAATTCCCTGGCAGAATGGCTTTGGCAGACAAAGACAAATTGGGCCCAAGGTCCTTTTGATCCAGTCAACATTATCTAGCCCACAAAGGCCCAAATTCTTTTGCATAAAAGGATAAGCGTGAAAACTGATATGAAGAAGCACGATGAAAAGAAACAAGGAATGGCAGGAAGTGTCAGTAGCAGGAATCATGTGAAGGAAAGAAAAGCCAAACCAAAGGAAAATGACAAACGTAGCAGGAAACGAGTGAAGAAATAAGACAAAACACGCAGCAGACCAAAACAAAGCTAATCTGCTACGGCAGAAACGGCGTGGGAGGCAAACACAGAAGATAGCAGAGCAAGCACAGAAGGGCCAGGGCACTACCAACCTGTACCCAGCCAATAAAAGGGAGGTGGGCCCACGGTCAAGGGGATTCAGAAGGCGTGGTTTGGTGGTGGGGGGAAAAGGGGGTTTATATTTGGTTTCTTGCCGTGACTTCTTTTGGGGAATATATCTTGCTGGGATAGTATCTTACCCAAAAGAAGTAATAAATGGTTGGGACCATCTGATGCATGCCATAGAGCTAGGTAGTGAGGTAGAGGTATACAGCAGGAACAAACAAAAGGGAATTTTGTCGTGAAATGGGTAGTGGTGCAACAGATATGAACTGAACAATGGCAGTGGTCTGGGCAACCAATGGGTGAGTGGGTAATCTTGAAAGGATGTCCACAACAAACCAAAAACAGTTGGTGAAGCCTTAGGGGTAAAAGGGAGAAATCCCATTGCATCGGTTGGCTATAAAAGGAAGGTAACCAGGCAGAAAAAAAGGGAGGAATGGAAGAGGAAAAACAAAGGAAGAAAAGGAAAAACAAGGGAAGAGAGAAAAAACACTGAAAGAGAGAAACCCAATGGAGGGAAGCACTTAAGGGAGGAAAACCCATGATAAGAGAGTAGTAAGCACCCAGAAAGAGGTACCCAGAAAAAGGAAAGACCAAAAAGGGGGAACAACTCACGGCAGGAGAGTAATAAGAAACTAAGAGTAAAGAAAGCACGGAGAGAAAGAAAGAAAGTGGTAAAACAAAGAGAGAAAATACGACAGAAATAGGGGCATGCATCAATAGACCATCTTTTCCTTTCCTCTTAGCAAACCCACTCTTTGATGTCCCCAAAAGTAATAGCTAGTAGCTATTTAGGCCTATTCTCCAAAATGCACAATTTTGATGGCAAAAGCCTATGACAAGGTTGTTCAAGTTGGGGTTTGGGTTCTTTCTTGGTTTACTTATCCTATAAGAAGATTCAATACTTGATTTTGATTACAAATATACTTAATTTATCTCATTATAAATTATATCTGCTGTATTTAGTTATTCTGTCGTAGAACGTTTTTATCATGTCTGCTGCATCAGTGGTCCTACTGTAGTATCCTTACTTTTTGTACTAGTTATTCTACTGTAGCACATTCTCATTATATTTACCTTGTTAGTTATTATACTAACTAAACATTTTCTGTGGAATCTTTCTTCTTTATTTGTTATTACCTTGTTAACTATGCCTTTAACGAGATTAAGACTTGGAACACAATGAGTAGAGGCCGACCCACAAGTCGGGTGGGGTTAGGTGCCTAACACCTTCCCATACTCGTACCTAAACTTCAGACACGTGTTTTGGTAAAGATCAATCCTTCGACAAGGGCACTATATTTATGGTTCCTAAACCTAAATTAGGTGACGACTCCATTTACACCCTTCACCGTGGTCCACCCTAGGCCAAGACATACTTCCCACAATTTTTTTGGAGAAAACTCCCAAAAAAGACTCTGTTGCAAGCGCTTGCACCCACAGTAGCGATTCCACTAGAGATAGAGAGTTTGACTCTAATATATTCCTTTTCTTGATCTTGATAAAGGCTTGTTTAATATTGTTTGCACACACTTTCAATTGGTTCTTTTGTCCTTTTGTCATTGTTGGTGATGACTGGAAAGTGGGGGCCCTATTCGGGTCAAGACTTTCCGAAGTTCATCCCACCAATTCATGATTCGTGCCATTACCTATGATGGGCTTTGAGTACATTAACGACTTGCCACCAATCTATTACGGTCCATTTAGGACTAAAGTTGGAATCATGGCCCTCCTAGTAGTGAGTGACCTATGATCTATCCTTTTTAACTTTAAAGAGCTTACCCACACATAGAGAGATCCTAGATCCTATCAAAAGAGGGTACCCTTTATATCTCTTGTTTGTTCAACCATATATCTTGTGTTCACCTAACTCTAAGGGACAAATAAAAGATGTAAAATTGAAAGGATCGCACAAAAGTTATGGCATACCCTAAGACATTGGGATGAAAAGAAAAGAAGTTCTCACATATAAGAGGCTTATCCCAAAATTCAAAGATATATCTTAACTTGAAAGGTTCATAAAATCATAGCATACTTGCTATCGTAATCCGACTTGGTGTTGCCAAATGCGGATGGCTATCCATCTTGCTTCTTCATTAATGGGGATCTTCTAGTGGACCAATTTCTCAGTGGCATTTTGATCACCATGTTCATGCACGACTATTTGACAAGTGACCTTATGTACATTAAAGTTCTTTCTTCATATTCGGTCATATGATGCTTAAATCCTCAAGCCTTCAATGATTCATTCATCTTGAAGGCCTCATTACTTCTTTGGACTTTAGATTCTTAACCTCAATTGATTTTTGAACCATTGGAATTGCTTGCTCTCACGTATTCAATTTGTGGATCACACTTGGATTGCAATATCTTGAATCATAGCTAGCACTCTCCACAAGTCATTACAAATGGGTATCAAAGCAAACTTGGTAACCACGTGTGGCTCAGGGGCACTGTAACACAACATGAACTCTATTGATGACGTTAATACTTTAAGTGGGGGAGATTATAATACCTCAAATTGAGTGGATCGAATTGTTTAAGTGTGTACTGTGCAGATGTACTATGAGTCCCAACATTATCGCTCCTTTTTTGTTTATCTTCCTCAATCCTGAGGGTGGGAGATAATCAAATTTTTATTAATGTTTTTTTCCCAATTCCAACATTATCGCCCTTTTGTGTCTATTTTCCTCTATGATATTATTAATATTATTTTTTTTTAATGACTAAATTTTTGATAAATTAGATGAGCACATGTTTTTTTTTTTTTTTTTGGGTCTACTTTTAGGGCAATTAGATAGTGGTCATTAATTCACACTCATATACACATAAAACAAGGATTTTAAGGGGGAAAAACTCTCAAACAATCTCACGTTGACATCGTGATATTTGTTAATCTCTCTAAACAACCACAAAGAGAAACTAATAATAATCTATAGAATCATTCAAAAAAAAAAATGCATCTTCATTTTGCATTTTCTTCATCTTCTATAGTGATATGAGAGCTCATAGGTTCAACAATACATTTTTTCTTGCTCAAAAAATTTAAAATAAGATCAACTAAACAATGAAATAGTAAGCACCCCAACGTTTATGCTCTTTGTGGATCATCTTAATCTAAACTTGGTCAATTCCAAAACAAACCGATTCATCTTAGTTAAACGAACCCACAACTACAAAAGAAAAGTAATTGTTGGCTTAGTTAAACTTTGTCAAATTTCCAAAACAAACCAATAGCCCTACCTAAGTCTAGCTGCCAGTAACAATATGATAACTAGAGTTTGGCAACATGCTTAGCTTTCCAAACTTTATTTCATAGTACTCCAATAACTCAAGCCTGAAAACAAATACACGAAGAATGACTTAGCTGAAATTCAAAACTCGAGACTAAAAATAATGAAATCAGAAAATCAATAATAATATATACAATCATACAAAAGGAGCAAAAAGCATAATTAAAAAGTTTGGATCACAACAAAAATTAACAAAAACTTTCACACCTCCCAATTTACTTACCACCTCACACAAGGGTCATTAAAAGAAAAAAAAATTATGTGGGATCAGGTGTGAGGTGGTAGACAAATGAAGTGTTGGTGTGAAATTATTGTTGTAACTCTAACTTTATTGATTGATGTTGGAAATAAACACATGGGAACATAAATATATACCAAAATGACAACGCTTGAAATGGCGCATACTTATCATAAATACGTTTGACATCTTCTTTGGCATTCTCTTTCTTTGTCTTGTGAACCTGACACAGAATATATAGTAGTTATTAAAAAGACCATACAATTAAGCAAAGCATTATGATTTTATGGCATATTTACATGAAGCTACCAATATTGAAACTCTCAAAACCTGTTGTAAATGTCGCTTTGTTTCAGTATCCATCGGGACCATTTGATAAAATCCAATGCACATCATGAGTGTGGCACATGCATAAGGACCAAAGCCTTTGATTTTACTCAATTTGTCAAATATTTCCTCGTAGCTGGATGTTTTCTTGAGCTTAAGCTTAAGCTTTCCTTCCTCTGCACGTTCAGCAAGTTCAAAAATGTGACATGCTCTATACCCAAGTTTGCAACGTTTTTTCTGTAGGGAATTTAACCAAAAATCCCAACCTGTGAGAAACAAAACAAATAGAGAAAACACACGTCAAAGAAAATAATCACACGCACAAGACAATATTTACGTAGTTCGGCAATTTGCCTACGTCCACGGAGTTGCAGGGATTTCACTATTATCAGGAAAAATACAATAGTGCACAAGAACACTCTCAAGAAACCCAAATCCCAATTACACCCTAGCACTCTCTTACAGAAAAAATAAGAATAGAAGCTGGCTGCCTCTCTTTTCTCTATTTTCTCTCATGCGGCTGCTCACTAGGTTAATTAGGATTTCTCTATATGCTCACGGCAGCCCTTAAAAAAAAACTATAATATATATATATATTAAGGTCAAAGCCGGCTGGAGTAATCTTTCCTATTACAAATAGGATTTGGTCAATAGTGACCGACGTGGGCTTGTGGCAATTCAAGCCACACGGCCCACTTCAACATTTTCAAGTAACCCGTCGTAAGGGTAGCTAGTTCTTTTGAGCTTGGAAAATTCCCTAATGCCTTAACTTTAATATTATTGCCTTCTAGAAGTTGTGAATTTTCACTGTTCTCATCCACACATTTGTTGACCTTACTTTGTTTTCGAGCAAATTTCTTTCTCTTTAACCCTTTCTTTTTGGGATGTTTGACTATATTTTCACTGTTCCAGCCATCAGCTAACTCTGCTTGAAGTTCACATAGAGCTCTAGCCATATCCAATGTCCTCGTCCACCTATTTGAATATCATGTTGTATAATACATAAACAGACACACACGTGTATTAAAATCTTACCCACAACAATTTTCATAACTTTCTTCACAATTGTTAACATGGTTTGTTTTAATTAGTGCATAATATAAGTTGTGTAAGCCACGTAAAAATAATGTTCCTCTTAAAACATTCTATTTAAGCAATTGTAAAAAATAATAATAATAATAATAATTGGGTCTATAGTATTAGTGTATTACTTGTAATTTTTATTTAAAGTAATATTTAAAAGAAAAGATGTGGGGGCCAATTAATTAGGAAGTATTGTTAAAGCAGTATTAACTGGGCCTATGGCCCTATCCGAGGAGGTCCAAATAAAATTATGAGGAGAACAGAATGAAGAGAGGAGTAGAGACAATATGAGATAGGTCCAATAAGCGTCCGAGGATAAAAGCCTTCTCAGCAACATGTGTCCGAGGTAGATCTGAGTGCCATATTATCACGGACTTACTTCGGAGTTACATCACAACTAAGGATGGGACATTGGACCAGGGGTAAGAAAAGAAAGGTGAACAAATATCTTCAAAAGCTGCTACATCCGCATTAAATGCCTCTCAACCAACTCTCTGGCCGCATTAATGTGGAAGTGATGCCTAAACAGTGATCAAGCAGTCTTACAGTTACTGGTTGATGGTTCTGGGAAGTGCTGGATGGGACAGGAAGGAGTTCCCCGAATCTAACCTACACGTGTGTGGTAAGGATGACACCAAGATTGTAGTATATAACATGGAAAAATGTACTGAAGAAGCAGAGAAAAAATCAAGAAAAAAGACTGGAACTCTAGTACAATTTTATTCAACAACATCATATGATACAAACTACTAAATCTATTCCGAGGATAGATTTTCTAATCTTACTTATGTCTAACCGTCTTGAACCGTTAAATCTAATCGTTTTTCTTCTGAAATAGATCTAGTTCTTCTATCCACGCTTTACAAATTTATTGTTTGAGCCGCTAGGGTTTGAGCCCAATCCAGTTTTGGGACCAATCCAATTTCAGTCCTTACAAAAGATATACGAAATAGTAATTGCAGTTTGACGTACTTTTTCTCATACAAGCATATCCTTAATAGTTGCACCACCTCTTCTTTTCTGTTCTTTTATTTTTATTTTTACTTTTTGTGCATATCAATTTATCCTTATTGGCTTATGGCAAAGAAAAATGCTACATCAACAATATATTTGTAACAATTTTACAACAAATCTTAGGTGACAAACTTCTATTAGTGGACAAAAAAGTAATTTTTATGATGGGTCTAAATTAGAACTAGTAATAGCATGCCACTTAGAATTTATTGTGAAATTTTTATGAAAATGCTGTGTGTAGCATCTCTTACCAACAAATCATTACAACAAAAGATATCTTTAATCCAATTACTAGGAGAAATTACACTTTAACTCCTAAATTATATCTTCTTTTACACTTACCCACTAAAATATACAACCTTTTACACTTATCCTCATAAAATATTAACTTTGTAACATTTTGCACCCCCACCCATGAGTATTTGTTTAGGGAAGTAAGTGTGTATTTTTATAGTTTATAAGAGTAAGTATAAAATGAGGTATAATTAAGAGGGTAAATTGTGAATTATCGTAGTTTAAAAGGTAAGTGTAAGAGAGGATATAGTTTAGGATGGTAAATGTCCATCCCCATAGTTTAGGGAATAAGTGTAAAATGATGTATAAATTAGGGAGGTAAAATATAATTTCCCTCAATTATTAAGAAAATTCTCTCCTAACTTTAACGACAAATGCTCGATACTTTGTCTGGTTCAAAAAAGACTAATTAAATAACAAATGATCTATATTAAAATATGATTAATAATTCAATGGACTAGTCTTCTTTAAATATCTTGAACTAACGTGGTTTTGTAATTAATATAGAGGCCTCATTTCATTCTATTTGCACAAACATTCTAAATCATAATATGACCATTATAATCAGAAAAAAAATATATATATGGCCATTATAATCAGTCTTAGGGATGATTCTAAAACATAAAAAATAAAAATCAGTTTTACGGATACTTTACATAATCCACAAGCTTGATCTTAAATACCACTAAAAATGCGAATATTACGACACCACAAAAGGTTTATAAAACAACTTAAAAACTTCCAACAAGTAAGCACAATTAAATGAAAGATGCCATTGTGTAGGCATTATTATGTGAATATTTATTTTTGCACTAAAATAATGCTTGTATTCATAGTCATACAACGAGTCATTTTAAGAACGTTGTCTATCCATGCTAGTATATATTTTAATTTGCACTAAAATAAGCAGTTTATCCATAAATTGTTTTTGTGTGGTCAATTTCATTTTAATTAAGAACGTTGTCTTTCTATGTTTTAAAACATTAAAACCGAATTAGCTCTTTAGAATATAATAGTTCAAAATCCATAAATAAAAAAAATAAAAAAATAAAAAAATAAAAAATTGGACCTACAAAAGAAGAAGAACAAATCAAAAAAAAGAAAAAGAAAAGAAAAGAAGAACATATATAAAAGAAGAGCAATTGACAACGTAACTTACTTGCAGTTGCAAAGAAGGATGGACTTAACAGCATCTTCAAAGAGTGTGGGAGAACGAAAAAGTCGACCGAAACCTTTCTTCTTTGCTTCTGGATGCATGTTTTGAAACTCCCTCACGTTCCTTTCATCTCCTTCTGATATCCTTAGAATCCGACCCACTTGTTTCTGCCGAATTTATGCTAAAATCCATTAACATATTCATATATAATCACAATATGCACAACCAAACAATACATGAAAAATGTTAAAACTATTACAATTAAAAAAAAAAAAAAAAAAACTCATAAATTGGGGGGTGTTGTAATGAAAGTGATTGGTATAATTTCAATAATATAAAATTATTTTTATTATTTAATTTGTAAAGATTATATAGTAAAATTTATTGTATGTATCTCTAACACCATTCAACAATATATATGAGAGAGAGAGAGAGAGAGAGAGAGAGTAAGTAGTATATACAAGTATAGCTTTCTCGTCTTCAAGAGAAACATTTTGGATATCATGAACTTGAATAAGAATAGAGCTATTGTTTGGAGGGTGTGAGACAGAAACCATGACAGAGGTGGTGGAGTTTGCAAGTCGTAATGGTCGTTGAAGAGTTTTAGTAGATGGAATCCATAAGTTTGGAGCCATCATGAAAAAGCCATGGTTGCACACGGCATCCTCTAGATTGAATGTTGTGATGCACTCCCCTAATGGCAAGTGCAACAAATGACAACTACCCTTTTTTTTTCTTTTTTCCTCTCCTATTTTGTGTTCTTAATTAGTTGCTTCCAAATGCTAGCTTTGGATTTGCAACACCACAACACTATTTTAGTTTTGGCTGTTTGGGGAGGAGAGAGATCCATATATAGGCATATAGCTAAGCTAAGCCTTTCCACCACTCTTTAGTTTTGTCAGATTAGGAATTATTGTTTTTCTTTTCTTTTCTTTTACTCAAGTGTCATGTGAATTAAATAGTAATAATCATTGGGGTTTTGGTTGGAAGGATTGGTCATTGTTGCTTGCATGCACAAGCTTTATCCTCAATCTAAATGGGTAAAAATAAAATAAAAAGTAAAATGAGTAATCATTGGAGTTTTGGCTAGAATTGCTTCCATATAAAACAACTTCAAAATACTCTAAAAAGTAGAGCCAAAGTAATGTTAAAAAAAAAAAAGAAGCAACGGCAAAACGTGCTTGTCAGATCAAAGGGCATCCCACATGTGTAATTCTTAACTACTTTCGGAGTATAAATAATGATATTTTTTCTTTTTATATTTATGGTAGGGTTCACTCATTAAATTTATAATTGGGTCTATCATGAATGTGAAAGAATAAAGTATCATTTCTTCGTAATCTAGGAGTAACTAAGAATTTTCCCACCCCACATTGGATATTATCTCTTAATTACCATTAAAAAAAAAAGAAAAAAAAGTGATAAACACAATCACTTCATATATTTATATATATCCAACCGAAATTTATTGGGTACCCTATCCAACAACCGTCAAATTTATTGGGTTACCCATTTTCGCTTGATTGTGTTTATTTATTATTTTTAATATTTTCTTTTCCTTTAAGGTCTTACTCTCTTATTGTTGATAGTGATTTCTTTTTTATTATTATTACTTTTTTGGAAAAAAAAAAAAAAAGATACTTTCTGTAATTATTATTATTATTTTTTGTGTGGAAAAGAGGAACATTTTGTTGATAGTCAAATTGATAAATTCTTTTTTGGAGGATTAAAATGGTAAGCGATATCAAAAAATATATATGAATTACACCAGTGTAAAAAATATATTGTCATGTAAAAAAAATTATTTTACATATATATATATATATATATATATTTTCTTTAATGAAAAGTATGATTATATAACACCAAATTCGATCCTATATACAATCTAATCTATGCAACCTTTCATCAATCTTGTGTAGAATCCCAATTTTATCAACTTTGGCGGCGAGTGTTATCAAGATTTTTTATCTAACATGATGATGAAATTGCTACTAGTAGGGGTGAAGTTGTTTGATCTCAATTTGTTGATTTCATGACAATTTAATATATAGTCTTCTTCATTTCTTTCTTCTCTAACATTAAGCTAAACTAACAATAAATTAGGATTAATGTTGTTGTAGAAAAACACTTTCGGGGGACTCCAAAGCTACACATCTTTCTTCATTACATGTTGTTGCAATCCTCATGTAGTGTGTGTATAAATATATAAGGGAACATAATCACCTCCATTTCAAGTGAAATGGAGACGGTCAATTTCATAGTTTAAATTTTATTTCTTGGATTTAAATTTTACAGACTAAAACGACATTTAAAATTTATTTAAAATTTTAAATAAAGTGTCATTGTATACGCTTTTAGTTTTTTTGTAAGCATAGCTCACATTATCTATCTGACCTCTAGCCAAGCAACCCACCCAGGCTATAGTTGAATAACTGCAATTTAGAAAGATGTATTTAAATCCACTATCTTTCAATATTCCACACGGTTGTTTCTAGAGTAAGCTGCTTTACAAAATTGTCAGAAATTCATAGGAATGATGGTTCTCAAGTAAGTTGGATAAAAAATTGGAAAATTGCTCTAGTTTATGTACCTCTAGTGTTCTCGGATGCATCTTTTTGCCACTTGAGCTGCCTATTTTCTCAAAGTGGTTCATGATTTGTTGTGCACGGTTCACCAAAAGTTCATCAAGCACGTGGATGCCTTTAATTATAACCTCTCTTTTGTATCATTAATGGTTTTTATTTATTTTAATTATAACCTCTCCCTTTTGTATATATAAACGAGTACCTATAGACATGAATTATGGTTATAGAATGTCCATGTTAAGGGAAAAAATTATGACCCAAGCAGTAGTTTCCTTGTCTGGTATCTGAGTAAGGATGGTTGAATTTCAATGTCATATATCATTCAATGGCCAAGAACAAATAGAGGGAGGGGGGAAAACCCTCTCATATATACTTCATAGTTCAGGGGAGGCATGGCCTATGAGTTCATTTATGCTGAGAGGAGTTATAATCAGGTGGGTTTGTGAGGTGATTTCAAATCAACGGATTTGATTCTTCTCCTCAAACTCAAATCCATGCCATCCAAACAGACAGATCATAAGAGCTTTTACTGACTCCAGAAACTAAATACAGAGTTAGCCGACAAGCCACAACAAACAAGTTAACACCGAATCTTATATAAATGTCATTTCCCATTTTCAATAAATTTTCTTCTTTTCCCCCTTCCATTAAACACAGAAAAGAGAAAGAAGCAAAAATAACTACAAAAGGCAAAAACAAGAATCAAGCAAACATAGCAACTACATACAGGTACGACTCATATATCATAAACCCAGTCTCAACAAAAATCCCAAAAATTCTGAGCATCAAAGCATGTACCCTGGACATTAATAAGTAGAAGCTAAGCGCATGGACAAAATGGATAATGAGGTAAACTATCAGTAGCTTGAGCTGTAGATATCACGGGCGGCCTCGAAGAGCTTCTCACTGAAGTGTGCCTCACGCCGGGAGCATTCAAATTCTGCTTGCTTAAAAGATTTCCACAGCTCCACTAAGTCTGCAACAGTGTCTTCGGGAAGGAAATCAGACTGGACTCCTTGTTCATTGATACGAGCTTCAAATCCTTTAAATATGATTTTTGACTTGTGAGTGGAAGGGCCATCACCATTATCAGCACCTTGTGATTGAGGTTGATGGGTCTTAGTTGTTTTCTTCTTCTTCTTCTTCAGAGTTTTGGCAGGCTGTTTGGTAGCATTAGCATCGGCTACAGCAACAGGAATACGGTTCTTGCTCTCGTTCTTCTTAAGTTCAACTTCTTCCTCTGAATCTGGTGCATAATCAAAAACACGTTTTTTCGTCGATGGGGGAGTTGAGAATTTTTCGCTGGCCATAGAGTTTGATGGAGAGAAAGAAACAAGTGTTTGAGAAGATTCTTAGAGAGAACTGCTGAAGCTGTTTGAGAAGAGATGAGAGGTCATTAATAAATAGAATAAATAAATTTAAAGAAATCTACTGCCTTAGCCCTTAGCCCTTAGCCAGTGATAAGAGTAACAAGTCTAATGATTAAACACAGCTAGCTAGCTCTCTTCTCCCAAAAAAAAAAAAAAAATTACACGAAGCTCAACGTACACTTCCTTTTTACAAATCAGAACTTTCTATGCATGCATGGCCTAAGCTAGTTATATAGGAGTAATGCTTGGTTAGCACTTCAAAAGCTATGACATGGAGAAATATCTTGTCTATCATTTAGATTAGATGTCATCGATTTCCCTAGTAGCTTAAACATATCTTAACTTGGCGTATGAGATAAATAAATTAACAGTGAAAACACCAGAGAGTTAGTAGTTTTTGTCTAACCTCTAAGACTGAAAAGACATTGTGTTTATGCTGATCATGGCGTGGTGACCTTTCTAAGCAAGGAGGTTTTGCTTCAGCTTTTGGTTTAAAGGAGGATTCAGAGGAATTAGGTGACTCTTCATCTTCGTGATAGCTTCTATGATTTGAACTGTCATGGTCAGGATCTTTTTTTTTTCTTTTTTGAGAAACTCATGGTCAGGATCTTGATGATAATGACGATGATGGGTATCATCGCTGGACAAGAAAAATAAAATAAACAGAACAATATATGTAGTCAATGGCCCAAGACCTGCTGTTCCTTTCTCAATAATATAACCTAACCACCACGTAACTTAGTGTAGTAAAATTATCGTATCTATCTATTTTTACTACTCTATGACGAAATACTCCTGATTGACATAACACGATTTCCCTCTTTCACTTCAACTTTTTACTGTAACAACATTACCTTTTCTTTTTTAGTTAAAATGGAGTCTTTTCAAATTAAGGATAACAAAATCTTATAAAGCCTTTTTACATGTAAATAGCACACTTAAAAAAAATACCACATCCTGTTAGTTTTCCTTTCGTGAAAACACTATTTTGGTCACTTTATTTTGGAATCATGGTCAATTTAGAGCCCGTTTGTTTAGGCGTATTGAGAGAGCTAAACGCCCGTTTATCAAATCGCAGAAATCAGCAGATGTTTGGCTGGGCGAAATTTGTGGGATTGCGTTTTTGAATCAGCAGATTTTCGCGTTTCAGGAAAGGCAATTTCCCGTTGCGATTTCGATATCGCGCGATTTGCAAATCGTGATTCCGCCAAAAATTTTTGCTGAAAACCAAAAATAGCCTTCAGTCTTCTCCCTTTACCGTTGCGTCTCCAGTCCTCTCCCTTCACCATATATATCATCAATCCTCTGCCTCAACGCATCAGCTTCACAAGGATTGGTTCTCTCTTCAACGTTTTTGCTCTGCTCTGTGTATTTCGTTCTTCATCGCAATTCCAGCCTTTCCAGGTAACTATTCTCCATTACCCATCTTTGAATTTATGATATAGATTTGGGCTTTTCGCATGTTGGTTTACACTATTTTAACTCAAAATATTAGAATTCAGAGATTTGTTGCTGTTGTTGTTGTTTTCGCTTTACTCCGTTTATCATCGTTCTGATCCACCAATTACAAAATCTCAGTAGATAGGGACAAATTTCTGGTTGATGTTCAAAGGAGATATGGATTCTATCTTCTTAGCATTAGATAATAACAATTACACAGTATAATGAATGTTTGCCTCAGAAGAAAATGTTGGAACACTGCCCTCTGTGGTTTGCTAGTTTTTGAATGTTTGCCTCAGAATAATCTTTTAGAAAAGATAAAATGAACTAAAATTCTTATGCTGTCTTTTGCTCATGGATCTCATAACTCTGCTTGGACACTCAAATTTTAGTGGCTGTAGTGATATATTAGATTCTAATGTGGCATTGCTTACCCTGTCTTGCATTTCAGTTGAATTATTCCTTTTGAGTGATTATTAGGGAAATTCAGTTGGGTTTTGTGCATTGAGTGGCTGTGATAAAAATTGGAGTTTTATGGTTCTGTTGTTAACATAAGTTGAAGTTTTTGGTGTCCTATTGCCATTGTGTGCTCTAAATCTTATGCAATCATCTTCACATGTCTCTTCCCTTGCTAATAGTACTGGAAATAATAATCACATTTTCATATAATCTTAGTCTTGACTCATCGACCAACTTATCAATTTGTCTAATTCAGGAATACAAAACACAGCCAAAGAATTTCTCTCCATTTTCAACTTTGTCACCATTCTCTGTTGATCAAAGCTTTTGAACTTATATATTTTATCACACAGACCATTTGTACTAACCATATTTTATCAAACAGAAACAGTTATTGTAAATAGATCATTTGTATTAAACCTCTTTTCTATGTTTATAACTGATAAGGTATCAAGATTGTGCTAGTCTTTCTTAAAGAACATCTATTTTGTGGAACACAATATTGTCCTTAAAACTTGAGGTGAAACTGTTTGATTCTTTGGCTGAACATTAATATTAACAAACTTATGTTTTTTTTAGATGGGTAAGCCATCCCAAAATAGCTCAAATGTTAGAGCTCAATGGCCATCAAGAGTAACAACTATCTTTTGCGAAGCTTGTGTGGATGAGGTATTTAAGGGTAATCGACCTAATACCCACTTTAGTAAAAAGGGTTGGACAAATATTATAGCAACTTTTGAAAAGAAAACTGGAAAGGAATATCCTAGGTCGAAGTATAAGCATAAATGGGATAGTTTGAAGAAAGATTGGGTACTTTGGAATAAGTTGAAGGGAAGTGAAACTGGATTGGGATGGGATGCAGCCAAAGGAACAATAGCTGCAACTGATGAGTGGTGGGAGAGGAAACTAATGGTATGTTTTGTATAACCCATTGTACATATTTTGTATTAGTAGATAAACCATACTATTTGAGTTATTAATGAAAATATTCCAAATTGTAGGAGGTTCCTGAAGCTGCAAAATTTCGAGAGAAAGGTTTGGAGAATATTGACTTATTAGACATTATGTTTAAGGACATTGCGGCCACAGGAGATTTAGCATGGGCCCCCACTTCAAGTGTGTTACCTGATGATCTTGAGACACCTAAGGAGGGGTTAGGTGATACTTCTGCTGACTCATCTTCTCCAAATGGTGATGATGACATTCATGAAGATGAGACTCCTAACCCCACACAACCACCTAACCCAACACAAAAAAAAGGAAAGAAGCGAGTTTTACCATCATCCACACAGAGCAAAGGGAAGAAAGGAGGAACGGCATTACAGTTGACACAACAACTTAGTCGTATCTGTGATGTTGTGGAGTTAAGGAACTCAGCTTTTTCAGTGGAGCCAAGTAGTACTATTCGTAATGTCATGGAACGCGTGTGCACCTTAGATGGCATTGAGAAGGGTTCTGAACTCTACCTTATGGCAGCACGTATTTTTCAGAAACGAGAGAAGAGAGAGATGTTTGTCGTGATGGAAGAACCATATTTACAACTTCAGTTTCTGCAAGAGGAGGCAAGATTGTTAGGAGGGCACTACTTTGGCACTTAGGGCGTTTTATGTTTTATCCTTTGAATAATGTTTTATGGAAGAGAGAGATGTTTTTCATGGTTTGTTGTTTTATCCTTCGAATAATGTGGTTGTTAGGGCGTTTTAACTTGTTGGGCTGTTAGGGTGTTTGAATCACAAAGATAGAGTATTACATGGAGGGTAATTTTTATATGGTGCTTTTGTAGTGAATCTTATGGAAGTTTCTGAATTTGATTAGAGGTCCTCAGTTTATCTAATATCTTTGATTGTTTAATGCATGCACACATATATATATATATATATATTTATTTATATAGTTTACCACTTACTAAGAGTAAATATATAGAAGATTGTGAGGATCAAGCCATAATACAGTCACTGTTCACAGCACCAATGCAGTCCTGGGAAGATTAAACATATGGTCATTCTATCGTGCTCAGCTATTTATATGCCTAAATAATTCTCTTAAATAGTGGTGGAATTAGATGTTTAATCTTAACTCTCATGTTAGTTGCCATAAAGGGCAAAACAAATTTAAACAAGACTCATGTTAGCCTCTGTTATTGAGCTTCCAAATTACCTACTGCATAGTTAACCGTGGGGGCAAGTATGATTTCCTTGTGTTCTCAACAGCTCAGTAGGATGCAGAAGTATACAGCCCCTACATATCAAATCAAATCACCTGGTTTCTCGATATATACAGCAAGCCAATTTGAGTGTTTGACTATGTTGACTCATATTAGCCTGTACTTGGTAGCTAGGGTGTGTATTTTAAATTTTTAACATGGTTCTTATCCTTATAACTAGTATGAGGAAAGGTGTAACAATGAAAGTGCATATATTCTTCTTTTCAACAGCTGAGAAGGAAGCAAGAAATTGAGTTTCAGATTAATTATTGTATTCCTTACTCTAGAATATGTGTTATGCCTTATGCTTTATGTAATGACTTTTAAAATCTCCTTTAACGTGGAGTTTTAATGTGCTTTGTAACTTGTATTAAATTGATTGTGAGATTCTTGACAGTGATGACAGCTCTGGTTGGAATATTTCTTGTATTAATTTGTCAACCACTATTACACTTGGAATTATGAATTTGAATTTGTATTCATTTTCTGCTTCTGCAGAAAGTGAGCATAATTGCTGCAACAATTACTAGCTCTGCTGAGAGAAGAACATTGTTTGCCCAGATAAATAGTTTCATTGCTGCTGTTTTGTCTTCAATAATGAAACTAGTAGGCCTTTTGAGTAACATTATAAAATACAACTCATTTAAGGCCTGAAAAAAGGACATGTATTGGGTTGGCAGCTGATGGATATATATCATGGAATCTATGTTTATATGCTGAAAATCTCTTAAATGGAATTTCTCTCTTTCTCCACCCCTCCTCCCTTTTTTATAGAGTTAACAAAGAAACAAATGTAGAAAAGAAGAATCTAAGGAGTATGCAGGTTGTATACCCATATTTTTTTTAGAATTACATAAGCATAGCATTTTGTCCTCCACTCCTATTTGGAGCTGGAATGAATACAGACTTTGGGAAAAAAATGAGCAAAATTTGTAGCTCCTAATCATGAGTACATCTCACAAACATAGGGATCCACTAGATTCCTCCATTTCTTAGTGGCGGAACCCACTTTAGACACATGAACCTGATTCTTTGGTCTAACATGGGAGGTACTGACATGATGGTTATTGCTATATGGGAGGTACTAACATGGGAGGTACTGACATGATTGTTAGACACATTTCTTTGATGCTTTGGTACAACTTTAGAGGTTCTGACGGTACCATTATTGCCAATATGTAGTCTTAAGGAATTTGGCCTATAAGAAACAAAGTTTATAATACTTTTGTATAAGGTAGTATTATTAGGAGGCTCTGACAATAGTATTATTGCCAAGTATTATTGCCATTTTGTATAAGGTGCTCCTAAAGTACTTTTTACCTAAGAACACATCCACTGTACGGTGCTCTTAAGATAAGTTGTCTTTAAGTTATACGTAGGGGGTTTTTGTCATAGACTAACTATGGGGGGTCATGACTATTAGGTAGGTACTTTTGTGGGCTTTTGTTGTATGATAGATACTTATTTTGATTTATCCAGTTACGTAATTTTAAATGTTTGCTCATTTTCTTTATTGTGATTTATCTAATTTGTTGCTATAATATTTTAGGTGACATTCCTATGGATTACAATGATCATATTGATAATAGTGATGAAGATAATTCTTATGATGTTGAAAGCGATGAATATGATGATGAGGAATTATATGATCTTGCTGTTGCTAGATGTCATGTTGCAGTGACATATTATATAAAATATATTGATAAACAATCTTGTAGAGATTCTGAACAAACTGGCTATATGTGGTTGATGGATTGTTTGACGGGTAATGAAACGAAATGTTACGAAATGTTTAGAATGAAGCCACATGTTTTCCTTCAATTGTGTAATGTTTTACAACATACATATGGACTTCAGCACACCAGGCATATTAGGCTTGAAGAGTCAGTAGGTATATGTTTAATGATACTTGGACAAGGAACTTGTTATAGGATGGTTCAAGAAAGATTCCAACATTCTGGTGAGACTATACATAGACATTTTCATAGAGTTCTGAAACGCCTTAACATAATGTCAATGGATATCTTCAAGCCTTCTGATCCTACATTTAGTGTAGTTCCAAGACATATACAAAAGAATCCATTGTACATGCCACACTTTCAGGTATTCAATTCATACATTCTAATTTGTTTATAATATTTGTTAGGATTATTTCCTAAGTAACTAAAATTTATATTCTATTTTAGGACTGCATTGGTGCCATTGACGGTACACATATCCAAGTTGTTGTTGGAGATGACAAGAAAGCTGCATATTATAATAGAAAGGGCGTGACATCTTTTAATGTGATGGCAGCATGCGATTTTGATTTACTTTTCACATTTGTTATGGCTGGATGGGAGGGTGCAGCACATGATACACGTATTTTCTTAGATGCTACCCGTCGACAATCTGTCAACTTTCCAAAACCACCACCAGGTATATAAATTTTTGTGTATTAAATATGTATGAAGGATATTATTTATGTACATCTTACATTTTTTTTTCTTTTACTAGGAAAATATTATTTAGTTGATGCTGGATACCCCTTAAGGAAAGGATACTTGCCACCTTATAAGGGACAGAGGTATCATCTTTCAGATTTTCGACGAGCTGGTTGAGGGAATCACATAGAAGAGAGGTTTAATTATGTTCACTCATCACTTAGAAGTGCAATTGAGCGAACATTTGGAGTGTGGAAGAATAAATGGAAAATTTTGAAGCAAATGCCACCTTATGACATTAAGCACCAAAGAAACATTATAGTTGCTACTTGTGTTTTGCATAATTTTATCAGAAAACATGATAGGGAAGATGAGGGATTCAATTGGGATGAACATGACTTGGACAGACCAAGAAGCAATAGTAGTGGAGAAGGTAGTAGCAGACAAGCAAACGTTGAAAATATACAAGATGAGGAGATGAAATTTGTTCGTGACAAAATAGCTCGATCCATTTGTGGGTTGTAAACAATATTTTTATTATTTCTGTTTTGGTGTTCTGGTTTTCGATTTTTCAAATAAGAACCTTTTTATTATTATAATGGATTGTCTAGTATTGATATTGTTGGCAATTAACATTTTAATATAATTATTTTCCTAATCATTTTAATATCTTTTTCTTGATGAGTTATTTTTATTATTTTAAATTTTATAAACTTCTCTCCATGAATTTCAATAATGAAAACATTATTATTATTGTTATTATTAATGTAATTGTTAAGCTTAATTACATATTTTCAATAATAAAAAAATGCTGATCATAGGAAAAATGACAATATAACCTTCAAAAAATAGTTAAGTCCTTTTTTGGAATTTACACTCAAAACAGCTATTTTTAAAACAGCTTATCCAAACGCTTAAATATGATTTTAAAAAAAGAAAACGCATATTTTCACATTTTTACCAAACACTTATCAGTGGTTTTTAAAATGGAGTTTTCAAAACGCACGTTTTAAAAACGCTAGTTTTAAAAACACACATTTTAAAACAGCTTATCCAAACAGGCCCTTAGTTCATATTATTTTTAACTTACAAGTTGAAAATAAATTGACAGCAATATGAAAATTACAGGGATCAAATTGATTGACTGTTACTAAAATGTAGGGACCAAATTGACTATGACCCAAAAGTATAAGGACTAAAATGGTGTTTTCACCTTTTCATTTTTTTCCATTTTTTTTTTAATTTTAAAATACAGACAGTTTCAAAGATAATATTCAAATCCTAAATTTAAGGTCTTTTTAATTTAACAATTTTTAAAATTATAACTTTTGATTTAGCCTCAAGTTCCATTTAAAAAATAAAAATAAAATTAAAGATATTATTTCTTTTTCTAAAAAATTCTTTCTTTTTTTCTAAAAATTATCACATATTCTATTTAGATATATCTCACACACGTTTGATACTTTTTTTTTCCCTAAAAATTAGAATATACTATATTTATCTCTACGAATACACATCTCCTGATCCCCTAAAATCAGGAAAATACTATGTATCCTTATTATTAGGGACATACCATGTATCTTTATCTTTTATGAATGCAAGTCAGTTGCTAAAAGATAACATAAATAGAAGCTCTCCCCCTCTCTCCCTTGAAGCAATTTAATGTAAAAATAAAAAATAAAAAATAGAATAAATAAATAAATAAATAAATTTAAGTTCCTTTCTTTCTCTAAGGCAGAAGCATTCCTTTAACTCATTTCTATGATAATTATCTTAGTACGCTTTTTTTTAGAATCTTATTCTTGCTCATATGTATGAGTGTCTTTATTCTACATAGAATTTATAATTCTGAATTTTTTTTTTTTTTTTTTTTTTTTTATGGTTGATTATGATTTGGTCTAGATAACATACAAGAAAAAGTAGTAACCATTAGAATTGACCCTACCAAAAGTTAGGGATGAACATTGAGATCACAAAAATTAACTATGCTAATATAATAAATGGATTATGTAATGTCACATACAAGGTGCACTCTTAATATGCATGTGCTTTAGTGTGTGTGATTTCATTTCGTTAAAAGATTCTAAGTTTGAACCCTATTCTCACCACACAAAAAAAAAAAAAAAAAAAACCCAAGAAATGTCGCAAGTAAATTGCCCAAAACAAAATTGTAGCATGGTGTTCATCCCTTTCATATAGGCAATTCTCATGTTAATTTTATGCCAGTAAAATAAATGTTTAATTGCAGTAATTCAATTAAGTGTTTTGTGTTTTTCAAGATACGATGAAATAGGTTCAAGAATATTGTATGCTGAATTAATCCCTTACTCAGTTACTCTTTTTGTTTTGTTTTGTTTGTTTTTTTTTTTTTTTTTTTTTTTAATTTTAATTAAAAGTTATTATTTGTTGTATTTATCCATTCTATGTATAAGGCACGTGGGTAAATAAGTTTTTTCTTCGGCGTTCTGTTTCGTAAGGGTGTAATTGTGAACTATAGAATCTCCACTTTTTTTTCTTTTTTTTGGTGTGTGTGTAATTTTTTACTCTTTAATGAGAATTGATTTGCCCATCATAGTGGCATGCCCTAACGTTAAAGGGAATGGAAATAAGAGAGCCAAAGAAGAATGAGATTTCAGTGGAAAACAAGGTTATCAAGCTTATTTTCATCGATATGTATATATGTGTATATATATATATATATATATATATATCTCCGTAAAGGAGTTTGAAAGGCTGCTACATTGCCGTTCACCCTTGATTTTCTCATTCATATATTCTATAGAATTGTCAGTAGATGTAGAAGTGAAGCAATTTGGTGCACTGGCCATGTTATATACCGTCTCTCACATAATAGTGAATCTTTACATATGGGTCTCTCACACATGACACATGGAAACCAAACCAAATCTATATAAGAGATCCCATAATAAAAAAATAAAAAATAAAAATCTATATAAGAGGAATGTGTAATAATTTTCCATGGAAAAGTTTCCCCACAATGAGAGTAATAATTTTCACATTTACAAGTTGAATTTGAAAATATTTCAAGTTTCTATCATGTGGCTAAAACACATTGAACAGCTTTAAAGCACAGCAGACAGCTTTAAAGTACAACAGACAGCTTTAAAACACATTGAACAGCTTTAATGCACAACAGAAAGTTTTATTGCACAATAGAAAGTTTTGCTACATAGCAAAAAAGTCAGTCCTGCGGTAGAAACTGGAGAAAAATTCCTTTTGCGGTAGAAACTGGAGAAAAGTTCCTTTTGCAGCAGAAACTGGAGAAAAGTTACTTCTGCGGCAAAAACAGAGGATAAGCATCACGTTCTGCCCACCGTAAGCGTGCTTCTGACAGACGAGACATAGTTTGCGCACAAGCCGGACCAAATTGAGTTGCAGTTGGACCGGTCTCAACTCCCTTACTCAAAATACTCGGACCCAATACTGCAGGAGGCAGCTCAGCCCACTTTAACCACAAAAAGGCCCACCACAACCACATCAACAGTTTGTAAAAATGTTGTAAAATAGTTTGTATCTCTAACATTAGTACATTACTCTTAATTTATTGCTAACCTCATCAATCACACAATAATGGAAATTTTAAATTTTATAGCAAAACTAAAATTGATTGTTGATGAAAATGTTGCTAAAAAGGAGGGATGATCATGTACTTCGAAAGTACTTAATAGTAATTGTTTGGATGAATTTATTTTTATTAGTTTTATAAAACTATAATTATACTTTTTTGGAAAATAAAATTAAAAACTTTAAAAGTGGTATGTATCATGTAAATCAACTTTAGAAGGGATAGGGTACAATTTTACCGTAAAATATGTAGAAATTCATAAATGCAAAATAAATAAATAAATAAAAATGACATCAATTTTACTGTAACGATTGTTTATAGGGTACAATTTTATAGTATATGATTTCTTGGTTTTATAGATTATAGTTGATTTTATATCATACTTATTTTTTATTATTATATTATACTAAACTAGTCGCTAACCCGTGCAATGCACGGGAAAGTTCTTAGAAATGCTAAATATTTTTTTTTAATCAAATTAAATGCATTTTTTGTCGAGAAATTTAGTCAACTTAAATGAACCTTTTCGCTTTGGATTTTATGGAATAACTCACACAAAAAGGAATATACAAATTTCATTAGGATTTGAGTTGGTCAACCAAGGTAGATGTGTGTGTGTGTCTATATATATATATATATATATATAGTGACCTTGTCAAATATTTCTTAATCTGCCAACAAAGCAAATTGTTGCTCTTTGAAGCAATTTACAATGTTCTACAATGTTCATTCTAGGCAGAAGCTTACATACTTTTTGTTGTTGTGATTTACAATTTGAGTAGATGAAAAATAATATGATGTTCTATCACTGGTTATTACCTTCACAACAAAAAGGGTAAATTTTCAAATCAAAAGATTACATATCACATTTAAAAGAAACACTAACAGAAAGTAAAATATATGACATGCACTAATAACAAATGATCATAATATTCAAAGAGTTTTGTAAATCAACAACAAAATCTTATTAAATTGCTGGGGGCAGCTTCACTAACTATATTTTATCAATAAAAATAATTTTCTTCATAAGACTTGTTTAAGTTATCATATTAAATATGAGAAAACAGTTGCAAGCATATTGTTGTTGACTCTACACTGTATTACAAAGAGTCTCTCTTGGATTGCTTCATTCTTCTCTGTGCTCTACAACTAAAGCTCCCCCATCATAAGCTTCCTACCTTGCAAAACTGTGCAGACAAAAGCAGAATCCCAGAATTTTAATTTCCTACTTTTGCAGCCCTCAACAAAAGTTAAGATTCATGATTTTATCAATATCTTGCATGCCTTTATTATTAAAATTCTCAATATATACACCATTAGCATAGATACAAATTGATTCAAAAGCAGCCTTATTTTAAAAACACCATAATACAGAAATACCACCAACAAATAATCATAATATTTGAAGAGAGATGAATGAAGCAAAATAAAAATAATTAAAATTCACAAAATGAAGAACCAAATATCAAGAACATAGAGGGAGATTGTTGGAAGCAGAATTAACAAACCTAAGTTAAGATTTTAGACTCGATTGGAAAGGAAGTAACTCTAAAAGTTTTAGCTCACCAAGCTTTCTTGCATTGTTTTATACCTCTTGGAGCAAGGATATCAAGGGAGTTACAAGATGAGGGAATAACAGACCAAACAAATTGGCACGTATATCAACCATCAATAACACACCCAAAATTATAAAAATCTAAATAGATTAAAATGTTAGATTGAGAAAGAACTTAACTGTTTATTTATAACTGCCAAAAATGTTTAAAGATTTCCAAAACTACTAAAGTTTGTCAGGGTTAACAAATTTTATACACCTATGGGAATCTAATTCTTTTCAATCCAGTCAAAGAATTAGATGAACAACCAAAAAGAATAGAAAGATATAATACCTGTTTTCAAAGTTTTCAAGGTCTTTAACTAATTCCTCATAAATTTACGTAAACATTCAAAAATTTGGGAATTTAGATTCAAATTCTGTAATAAGAACAAAACAATCGGGTATATTATCTTAAAGGTGTTGTCTAACACAGAAAAGATTGGGTTGCCAAGTTGTTTGGTTTTTCCTTTACCGATGATGTATGGTAGCTGTTTTTCCTTTCTTTCCCACTAACAAAAGTAGTATTGTTTATGAGAAAAGTTTGAGTTGAAGCCAAGAGAAGAATTTTTATAGATACAAAATATTCAAGGGCAAGTTGTATGATTGAAAACAAATATTTTACCTTCCAACCATTTAAAAGAAATATTTTACCTTCTCACAATGAATTATTGGAAAAACAACTAAAAACAATTATAATGAGTATAACAATCACAATAAAAAATATGTTCCAACCGTTTAAAAGAAATATTTCTTCTTGTGAGTGGCCGAATGGTACACCATGCCTTGCTCCAAGGGCTTATAAGGCATGCATGGGGCGCTTCTCTAACCGATATGGGACTGCACTCAAAAGTCTTCCCACACTCAGGGATGAGGACAAATCCGTGCGGGCTTGGCTCCCCAAAGCGGACAATGAGCTGAGTGTGCGTAGGAAAATCCCCCACATTTAAAAGCGCTTTTAAATGTGGGGGATTTTCCCGCGCACACTCAGCTCATTGTCTGCTTTGGGGAGCCAAGCCCGCACGGATTTGTCCTCGTCCCCGAGTGTGGGAAGACTTTTAAGTGCAGTCCCACATCGGTGTGAGAGACCGCGCCCCCGGCCCATTTTATGGGATGTTGGGCCAAACCCACGTGAATGGGTGGAGTCGTGTTATTGCCTCTCAAAATGAAGGTTCGACTAGATATATTTTTCCCTTTAGATTAAGGGTTTTACAATGGAGTCGCCACTTATTTAATTATTAGAAAAATAAGAAAACCATTAATGAAAATTCCTCATTTTATTAATTTGAAATTGAATTTACATTGATCATAGGAAAATTACATGGCTTTGGTCCTAGATACAATCTAAGATAAAGTACATGGTTTTGTTTCCTAGTTACAATCTAAAAATCAAAAATTACATGGATAAGCATTTGATCTACTAACCCTTGATCTAAGCTCGGAGGCTATGTTACAAGGTGGGAAGGTGTTAGGCACCCACCTTGCCCGGTGAAACCGGTCTTCTAGACTATGGTGGCCAACATTCATATCACATCATCCAATATGTCAATCAATTTGTATGTTGAATTTAATGTGTGTGCATGTGATAAACCCTAATTCAATTTATTAAGCATGGCATTTGGATTGAAAAATAAACTCTAGTGAATGTGTGTGGATAGTGATAACCTAGATTCAAGGATTTGAAAGAATTACTAAACAAACATGTTTTTCATATTTTTGATGTGAATTTAAGATTAAATCTAGTGATATGCATGAACATATGATGAACAACTAAGAACATGTGAAGAACACATAAGAACATTCAAACATATTCAAGGGAATTATCATGCTTTAATCTTAAATTCTCATCATGGCAATATAAACAAACAGTTAGGGAAGTGGATTATACTTTCATGCAAGATCCATATAATGGAGGAGAGGATTCTTGATGGAGGTCCTAAGGGTGGAGGAAAAGAAGAGCTAGGAGAGGGAGAGTGAGTCTCACTCAATACCTTGAGTCTCAGGAAGACCAAGAATAAAAATGTGATGAACAACTAAGAACATGTGAAGAACACATAAGAACATTCAAACATATTCAAGGGAATTATCATGCTTTAATCTTAAATTCTCATCATGGCAATATAAACAAACAATTAGGAAAGTGGATTATACCTTCATGCAAGATCCATATAATGGAGGAGAGGATTCTTGATGAGGTCCTAAGGGTGAAGGAAAAGAAGAGCTAGGAGAGGGAGAGTGAGTCTCACTCAATACCTTGAGTCTCAAGAAGATCAAGATATGACAAGACTACTCAACTTCACTATAACTCAAGAGAAGAGAAGAGATGGGGATTTTTTGTGTCCTGGAATGAAGGAGATGGGGGGTTTATATAGTAGTGGTGGAGGAAATATGAATGGAAGGCCATTTAATGAGGGTTGACAAAGAATCATGAACCTAGACCTCATTATGGGGGGTTTATATAGTAGTAGTGGAGGAAATATGAATGGAAGGCCATTTAATGAGGGTTGACAAAGAATCATGAACCTAGACCTCATTTTAGCCTTGGGGGAAATCTAGTGCATTAAGGCTGTGTTTGGTTCGCGTAAAATCATTTCCGGAAAATATTCTATTTTCTGGAAATGCTATTTTCCGGAAAGGAAAACGTTTTCATGTGTTTGGCTGTCACAAAATTCATTTTACGGAAAATTAATTTTGGTGTTTGGTTCATTTCATCATTTTACCAGAAAATGCATCAAATCCGGCAAAACGCTCGTCTGACGAGCGTCCGACGAGCGGCGCTCGTCGATCGACGAGCGCGCTCGTCGGACGAACGCGCTCGTCTCTCGTCGATCGATAAGCGCTCGTCGATCGCGATCGTTGATCGCGCTGCTTGATCGACGATCGCGATCGTGCACCGCGCCGCTCGTCCGCGCGGTGCGATCGTCGAACGAGCGGTGCGATCATCAATCGCGCCGCTCGTCGGCGCGATCGTCCCTCTCTCTCTCTGATCTGGGCTCTCTCTTCTCTCTCTCTCTCTCTCTCTCTCTCTCTCTCTCTCTCTCTCTCTCTCTCTCTCTCTTTTTCCGTAAGTGAATTGAAGTGAAAATGAAGGCAGAAATGGATTTCCATGGTCAAAGGGGAAATTTGTGGTCAACCGGAAATCATTTTCCGGAAAATAATGTTTTCCGTGACAGCCAAACGCATACATTTTCCGGAAAATCATTTCCGGAATCACTTTGAAGTCGATTCAAACGCAGCCTAAATGGAAAGATTTGTGTGAGTGAGGAGCAAGCCAAAATTCAGTTTTCCCGTAGCTGCTGGAACAGCCTGTAGAGCCAATTTCGAATAATCATATCTGACACAATTCTGATCGGAATTGTCTTGTTCTTGTACTCAAATTGAAGCCCCGGATGTCTAGTTTCTGGGAAATTTAATCTCATTCATAGATTCAAAATATTCTGAGAGATATCGATGAAATGGTGAGCAGAGGTCATTTGTTAGAAAATGTTTTCAGCACAATTAACATTAATAGGTTCCAAATTAGCTCCCAATTAACATTAAATGGTTCAAATCACTCCCATTTCAAACTTAATTGGTTTCAAATTTATCCTAATTAAAAGATAATTGCACAAATTACTCATTGAATAAATAATGTTTAACTATTTAGTTAATTAGGTGTGTGTAACCCTACCATAAAATATAGTCCTAACCAATCAAATTATGACACATTATCGATTTCAAATTGATTATACTTATAACCAATTGAAATCAATTGTTCTTAATCACATATAGTCAGACTCAATTTGTGATAGTGCATCTCAGCCATTAAAACTTGATTTGATGATAACTTTCAATCTAATGGTCCGATTAGGGCTTATGACCAGTCGATTTGATCATTACAATATCAAGATAATTTTGGTGAAATGAGATTAAGGATCTAATTACCAGAATCAAGATGTATATTTCCAATGTGAAATTATCCTTTTACCCTCCATGTGAGGTTAAATACGGGTTGCAAAATAGGGTGTCAACAGAATGCCCCTCATTGGTAGAGCTTGAAAAGCAAATGCCAATATATGAAAGAGACACCTAACTTTGCAATCAGTATTTAACTGTGGTGAATGTATGATGCATGTAGATAAAAATGCAAATGGTTATGTTGTGGATCAAAATGTGGACCGAATCTCGAGGGAGATTGCCTACGTACCTCTTGGTAGGGGGATCAGGTCCAAACGTAGTTCATGCATGCAAATTTTTTTTTTTGAATGAGTTCAAGACATGTTTACCGGTGGTCATGACAAAAATGAGGATTTTAGTCGTGCTTTCCAAAGGACCAACGATCTTGAATTTTGGACGTGCTTCCCAGAGGTCTGATAGATTTGAAGTTTGGATGTGCTTCCAAGAGGTCCAATGGATTGAATTTGGATGTGCTTCCCAGAAGTCTGATGGATTTGTGGAAGGTAGGAGAACTAAAGTCAATCCTATGGGTTTCGGGAGAACTATGGTCGACCCCTTAAAGGTAGGAGAGCTACTATTGATCCTACAGTGTATAGGAGAACTAAAGTCGATCCTATGGTCGATCCTATGGTCGATCCCTTGGAGGTAGGAGAGTTACTGTTGATCCTATAGTGTATAGGAGAACTAAGGTCGATCCTATGGGTTTCGGGAGAACTAAGGTTGATCCCTTGAATGTAGGAGAGCTATTGTCAATCCTACAGTTTATAGGAGAACTAAGGTCGATCCTATGAGTTTTGGGAGAACTAAGGTCAATCCTTTGAAAGTAGGAGAGCTATTGTCGATCCTACAATGTATAGGAGAACTAAAGTCGATCCTATGAGTTTTAAGACAACTAAGATCGATCTCTTGAAGGTAGGAGAACTACTGTCGATCCTATAGTGTATAGGAGAACTAAAGTCGATCCTATGAGTTTCGAGAGAACTAAGGTTGATCTCTTAAAGGTAGGAGAACTATTGTTGATCCTACAGTGTATAGGAGAGCTAAAGTCGATCCTATGAGTTTCGGGAGAACTAAGGTTGATCCCTTGAAGGTAGGAGAACTACTGTCAATCCTACAGTGTATAGGAGAACTAAAGTCGATCCTTTGAGTTTCGGGAGAACTAAGGTCGATCCCTTAAAGGTAGGAGAACTACTGTCGATCCTACAGGGTATAGGAGAGCTAAGGTCGATCCTATGAGTTTCAGGAGAACTAAGGTCGATCCCTTGAAGGTAGCAGAACTACTGTCGATCCTACAATGTATAAGAGAACTAAAGTCGATCCTATGAGTTTTTGGAGAACTAAGGTCGATCCCTTGAAGGTAGGAGAACTATTGTCGATCCTACAAGCTATAGGAGAGCTAAGGTCGATCCTATGAGTTTCGGGAGAACTAAGGTCGATCCCTCGAAGGTAGGAGAGCTACTGTCGATCCTACAATGTATAGGAGAACTAAAGTCGATCCTATGAGTTTCGGGAGAACTAAGATCGATCCCTTGAAGGTAGGAGAACTACTGTCGATCCTATAGTGTATAGGAGAACTAAAGTCGATTCTATGAGTTTCAGGAGAACTAAGGTCGATCCCTTGAAGGTAGGAGAACTATTGTCGATCCTACAGTGTATAGGAGAGCTAAAGTCGATCCTATGAGTTTCGGAAGAACTAAGGTCGATCCCTTAAATGTAGGAGAGCTATTGTCGATCCTACAGTTTATAGGTCATGCTATTATCTGGCTATATGAGGGTGCATATCTGAGATAACTTGTGTTGAATGAGATAAAGGATCCTTCACTTTGATTCCTACAAAAAAGCAAGTTTCAATTAGCAATGGAGTCATTCATTACAAGAAATTGGAAGCACTTAGCCAATGTCCCTAGTTTGGGGCATATTCCTTGCTTGGATGGAAGATGAGTTAATTTGATATTGCTACCATTGGGGAACATGAAAGAAGATCATGGTCCGCCATCATTGGTTCTTGCAAAATGGCTTTCTTTCTCTAGCTTGTTAGAAACCAATTATCATGAAAACATTTTTGGCCAATGCCCCTAGTGTGGACATGCTTGCAAAAAAATGGATTGATGTCTCAAATGAAAACATACTTCCATGCAAGAAGAACATATTTGCACACAATATAAATAGGCCAATGCCCCAAGTTTGAGCATACTTAATGCAAAACAAATGAGCTTAGCCTAACATGCACCTAAAAAATTTTGTCACATTATTTTGAATTTGTTCCCCAAGATTGTTTGGGTGATTGGGACCGGGCCTTTGAAAGGCTGCCTACATACCTTTCTCGTAGAGGATCAGGTCAAGACGTAGTTCAAGAGAACTAGATTTTGAAAAAGAATTTTTTTTTTTTTTTTTTTTTTTTTTGAACATGATGGGATCCTTTGAACAACCATTTTAGCAAATCAACGTGTTTAAGAATAAAAAAAATCTCTTTTATTAGGAAGGATCAAGATCATTAAACTCATGTAATCAAATTTGCTTCATTCTTTTGAACATCATCAGATTAAGTCTCCAAAGGCAATCAAGAAATGAAATGTGATAATATTTAGGAATCACATTGTTGGGTGAAAACAAGGAGAGTGCTCCAAGTTTGGAAGTCCTTTTGAGTCATTTTGAGGATTTGAGAATTTGAGAAATTTTTTCTCGAACATGTCATCCTGTGGGGTTTGACAATTTTAAGCATTTTTCCTTTTTAATTCAAGAGAAAATATTATTAGAGTTTAAGGTGCGCCTACAATTAGCAAGACTTCAAGGAGGTCTTATTCATGGGTTGTAATGTAGGCCGGGTTTGGGTTATGAAATGAAAGATATAAAAGGCTCAAAATTCCCTATGATGTTTCCCCCAAGTATACATTACTCAAAAATCAAGTATTGGAGGAGTTTTCTCATTTCATCTTTGTTATCTTCTCACTAGTCTTCATTGGTCACTTGTATCAACAATCGTTTTTATGCTCATTCCTCTTGAATCATACCTCTAGACTTTCATCTTGTAAAATTGTTCTCTTTTTAAGTTGCTTCTTCAAGTTTCCAACTTGGTAGGATTTTCCAAATTTTTTTCTTTTCTTCTTCTTCTTTTCTTTGGCCCTAACTTTTGCCTAGACCGCCCTTTTGGGTTTTCAGCCTAGCGGGCTCTTTTTTTTTTTTTTTTTTTTTTGGCCCTAGCTTTTGCCTAGACCGCCCTTTTGGGTTTTCAACCTAGGGGCTTTTTTTTTTTTTTTTTCTTTTCTTTCTTTTTTTTTTTTTTTTTTTTTTTTTTGTCTTTCATCTCTTGATTGAATGAACTTTTGGGGACCTTTTTCCCTCCTTGTATTTCTCAGTTTAATGATTTTTGGTCATTTTGATGCACTCTCTAGACTTCTTTCTTGCCTCAATGCACTTACACCTTTCTGTGCTTGATGAATCTTTTCCTTTTTTGATGAAATCTCTTTTAGATGAATCTTGTATTCCTCTTGGTATGATGAATTTTAGGCTCTTCAAACTTGATGCACACCTTTTTGTTTTTTTTCACATTTATGGAATTTCATTTCTCTTTTCTTGATTGAGTGAAAACTCCTTTTACTTTGATGATCTCTTATCTTTAGCTTAATGAATTCTCCACTTGTCTTTCATGTCTTCTAGGAGTGCTTTATCAATTAGCTTCAAAACTACAAGGTCGACTCCTCCTCAACATGAGATTTAAGCATGCATACTTTGAATTTTCCCACCCTAGGTTTAGATTTTAGTGGGTTCATGCAAAAAAGAGGCTAAGTGTTTAAAGGCTCAAATGGGCTAGCAATGGATAATGATCTTCTAGGTGTTAAGGTATAATCTTGTTTTACCAAAAACGGCCTCCTATCCCTAGTAATGCTTGCTTGTAGGCATAGTGACTTGAGCTCTTTTAATAAATTCCTCTTAAAAGAAAAGGTATAAATGCTCTATTGGAGACACGAAAGTTTTCAGAAATTTGGAATGAATGCATGAGCTTTTTGAATTTTCTGATGGATAGATTTTCTTTGATTGCCTTGTAAGACCATTTCTTCTTTTATTCAAAGTAATTTAGCAAAAGTGTTTACACGAATCAAATGAAATTAATCATTTCTCAGTACACGTTGATTGTTCAAGTCTTTAAACATCACAAAAAAGTTTTGTCCAAGGGATCCTCATGTACCATTTTGAAAAGGAGACTTGTTCCTTCTTTTTCTTTTTCTTTTTTTTAATTTTAATCTTGAAAGAAAAAAGAAAAAAAAAAAAAAAAAAAAAAAAAAAAAAAAAGGTCTTTTTGAAAAAGTCACTAGGAAGTTCAATGGTCCTAGTTCAAAGATTGTTTTGTTTTTTTTAATGACTTAAGGGCTCAATGCCCCTAGTCCAAAGACTTTTTTCATTTGAAAATTTTTCTCTTTTTTTGGGAAAGATTTGGAAATCTTGAATTTTTTTTTTTTGAATTTTTTTTGTTTTGTTTTGTTTTGTTTTTTTTGTTTTTTGTTTTTTTTTTAATATATATACACAAACAAAGCTCATTAAATGCTACATGAAATTTTTGAATTAAAAAAAAAAACATAGAAACATAGAATAAACAAACAAACTTTAAGCTTAACCATGATGTTGCAAACCAAATGTGGAGTAAGGCAAAGTTGGGCCACTTGCTTCTTCTTGGTCCATTTAGGATGCTTGAGGCTTGGTGTGCTTGAACCTTGATTATGATGAAATGGCTTGGGCTTGCACTTGGAAGGCTTGAACCATATGATCATTTGGTATTTGCTTGAAATGACTTGACCTTACACTTGGAAGGCATGTATCTTGTGAACTTTTGGCCCTTGATGTTGATCATGTGAATACACCTTTGATAGGCTCAAGTATTGGGCTTAGAATGATTCAAGAAACAATTTTCGGTTTCCATACCAAGTATAGTTCAATCACAGGCCTTTGGGCTTGAGTTCATTGATAGCATACAAGGTTCAAACAATTATGATGGTCTCAAGTGTTGGACTTAGGCTCATCATGGTTCAAACAACAGCCAAACACATGCATAATGCAATGCAATTAACATGGACCGACCTAAAGGTAAGTTCTATGGGTCATTACAACATGGGTAGAAGGCAGGTTAAAGGTCTCCACAAGCTAGGACGTCGTACCTCCTAACTTGTGATGCCAGGAGCGCCGTGTTGATCCAAATGGTACAGTTTGTCCTTATGAACCACCATGGCATAACCATGATGATCCTTGTCACGGTGGGTGGTAGGTTCACCACTGGGTATGTGAGTCTCAGGAAGACCACAATTCACGGCTAATACTACCAGGCTTCCGGGCTTGCACACAAATAAAATAAATTTCATTCAAGCAAATGATGCATGACATGCAAAATAATGACATATTAGACATACTATATACAAAAACGCAATAAACAAACAATGACATGGTTGGCCACCATAATCTAATTGAAGCTTAGCCCTCAATATCCCCAGTGAAGTCGCCACTGTGAGAGACCGCGCCCCCGTTTTTATAGGAATGTTGGGCCAAACTCATGTGAATAGGTGGAGTCGTGTTATTGCCTCTCAAAATGGAGGTTCGACTAGATATATTTTTCCCTTTAGATTAAGGATTTTACAATGAAGTCGTCACTTATTTAATTATTGGAAAAATAAGAAAACCATGAATGAAAAATTCCTCATTTTATTAATTTGAAATTGAATTTACATTGATCATAAGAAAATTACATGGCTTTGGTCCTAGATACAATCTAAGATAAAGTACATGACTTTGTTTCCTAGTTACAATCTAAAAATCAAAAATTACATGGATAAGAATTTGATCTACTAACCCTTGATCTAAACTCGGAAGCTATGTTACAAGGTGGGAAGGTGTTAGGCACCCACCTTGCCCGGTGAAACCGGTCTTCTAGACTATGGTGGCCAACATTCATATCACATCATCCAATATGTCAATCAATTTGTATGTTGAATTTAATGTGTGTGCATGTGATAAACCCTAATTCAATTTATTAAGCATGTCATTTGGATTGAAAAATAAACTCTAGTGAATGTGTGTGGATAGTGATAACCTAGATTCAAGGATTTGAAAAAATTATTAAACAAACATGTTTTTCATATTTTTTATGTGGATTTAAGATTAAATCTAATGATATGCATGAACATGTGATGAACAACCAAGAACATGTGAAGAACACATAAGAATAATTAAAAATATTCAAACATATTCAAGGGAATTATCATGCTTTAATCTTAAATTCTCATCATTGCAACATAAACAAACAGTTAGGGAAGAGGATTATACCTTCATGCAAGATCCATATGGTGAAGGAGGGGACTCTTGATGGAGGTCCTAAGGGTGGAGGAAAAAAAGAGCTAGGAGAGGGAGAGTAAGTCTCACTCAATACCTTGAGTCTCAGGAAGACCAAGATATGACAAGACTACTCAATTTCACTAGAATTCAAGAGAAGAGAAGAGAGGAGAGGGGGGTTTTTTTTGTGTCCTGGAATGAAAGAGATGGGGGGTTTATATAGTAGTGGTGGAGGAAATATGAATGAAATGCCATTTAATGAGGGTTGACAAAGAATCATGAACCTAGACCTCATTTTAGCCTTGGGGGAAATCTGGTGCATTAAATAGAAAGATTGGTGGGAGTGAGGAGCAAGCCAAAATTCGGTTTTCCCGTAGCTGCTGTAACAGCCTGTAAAGCCAACTTCGAATAATCATATCTGACACAATTCTGATCGGAATTGTCTCGTCCTTATGCTCAAATTGAAGCCCCGAATGTCTAGTTTCTGGGTTAATTAACCTCATTTACAGATTCAAAATATTCTGAGAGATATCGATAAAATGGTGAGCAGAGGTCATTTGTTAGAAAATGGTTTCAGCACAATTAACATTAATAGGTTCCAAATTAGCTCCCAATTAACATTAAATGGTTCAAATCACTCTCATTTCAAACTTAATTGGTTCCAAATTTATCCTAATTAAAAGATAATTGCACAAATTACTCATTAAATAATTAATGTTTAACTATCTAGTTAATTAGGTGTGTGTAACCCTACCATAAAATATAGTCATAACCAATCAAATTATGACACATCATCGATTTCAATTGTTCATAATCACATATAGTCAGACTCAATTTGTGATAGTGCATCTCAGCCATTAAAACTTGATTTGATGATAACTTTCAATCTAATGGTTCGATTAGGGCTCATGACCAGTCGATTTGATCGTTACAATATCAAGATAATTTTGGTGAAATGAGATTAAGGTTCTAATGACCAGAATCAAGATGCATATTTCCAATGTGAAATTACCCTTTTACCCTCCATGTGAGGTTAAATACGGGTTGCAAAATAGGGTGTCAACAATCGGTTAGAGAAGCACCCCACGCATGCCTTATAAGCCCTTGGAGCATGGCATGGTGTACCACTCGGCCACACATGATTAATCATTAGGCCGACTCTTAGGCCTTATAAGCCCTTTCTCTCAGTGCTTATCTCTCCTTTTACCCTCCACGTGCAGGCCAGATGGTTGGTGTTGATACTTATCTCATCAGCACCTTCCTGAAGTCTATATGTAGTAGCTGTAAGGCTAAAACACACTGTTTAGGTATCACCTCCACATTAATGCGGTTAGAAGGTTAGCTGCAAAGCATCTAATGCGATGGTAGCAGCTTTCTCCTTAGATATTTTAAGACTTTCCCCTGTCCTACGTTTTTGTAATGCTTATCCGTATCAACAAATTTCCTAGAACGTTCCCCTGGACGGCAGACCACCACCTTGAACCTCGGCTTTGGTTAGCCGAGGAGGCATTCATCCTCAGACCATTCTTATGGGTTCTTATAACCAAAACTAACTTCTTCATTTACCAACACGGACTCTCCTGACAATGTTTACCCCTCCTTGGATGACTTCACATCCTTAGATTAGGCCCCAGGCCCAATATATACATAGGTAATGAGCTCCTGGGCCCAATACCCCTACAATAGCCCCTCAGAATTCTTCTTTTTGGCTCCTCAGGAAGAAAAGAGGATTTCAATGTAATGATAGTTCCTCCGCGCCCATTTTATATCACCTCTGACGGTACAGATGCCCTTTTTAACTTCTTAAGGCTCGCTCCTGATGCTTCAGTATTCGAGACTCTTCCTCATTAAATTTTTACAGCTTTATGTTCCCCACGTTCTACGGCGCAATGTGGATCCAACGGCTGAGGGTTCTGCTGGAACCTGGGCGGGAATTTTCCCACTCCTAACTCCCTTCTTGATATAAATACCACTCAAATCACTCACTCACCTCATCTTAGCATTCATTTCAATCTAGCCCACATACATTGAATCTGCAAACTTCCCTAACTCACTCGTGCCCTTACAAATACCAAAAGCCTGTCCGAGGATACTTTTCTTTTTTCTGTAAGTCTTCATAAATCTTTTCACTTTATCTTTCCATATAATTTTCTTTTCTTGGTGTCTTTTCCTCCTCGACTCCTCTTCCTTCTTATTATCTTTTCAGTACCTCTAACTCTTTCTTAGGAATAGGTAGATTCAAAAGTTTGGTAGACTCTGAGGGGAGTTTAGAGAGTTTCAGAGCTCAATATAGAATCCCTTCAGAAGTAGGCATTAGATATTGTAAGGAAGGGTAGTGGTTTGAAGAAAGGCGAGAGGGAGAGGAAGTAATCCCAATGATCACCTTCATAGAAAGGGGGATGAGAATCCCTATGGGCACGGTCACTGGGGATTATCTTAGGGCCCATAGGTTAGCTCCCACCCAATGTGCCCCTAATATGTTTAGAATATTAGGCTGTGTAGATGCCCATAATGAGAGAATGAGCTTAAACCTCACCCACCATGATATAAACTGGATTTACAACCTCCACCACCTAACCAGGTAGGGGTACTACCTAAAATCTAAGTACCCTGAGATCAGACTCATCTAATGCCTTCTTGACTCCAACAAAGGCCTGAAAAGGACTTTTCGATCCTATTAGGGGAGTGGCACGATGGCCTCCCCTGTCCGACGACAGAGGGGAAACTAGGTGGGGTTATAGGTTTAGATTTGTAATTTCAAAGTTACCTCTTTTCTCTTTCTCTTTCGTTTGTGTCTGTGCATGAAATTCCCTTTGATTTGCCTTATTCTTTACTAATGATGTTTTTTGTCTTTTCCAATGGTTTTGCAGACAAAAACGCTGCCATTCCCAACTTCAGTCTTGTAAACCGGCAAAGCTTGGACAAAATTTTAAAGGCCGAAGTGTTTGTCCACACTGACGGTCAACTAAGGGCGGCCCACCTAATCTTGGACTACATCCCAATTTCCAAGAGCTTCCAGGCGCCAAAGTGTATTATTAAAGCTAGGGATCCTCGGTTGCACTGGATTAGTGTAGTTGCTCCCAACTTTCTCCTCACCGGCCCGTTCCAAAAGGCACGCTCACCACTGAGCCAATACCTGAAGGCATACCAAAGGTAGCCTTGCCACCATAATAGACAATCGGAGTGGCCACTTCTTCTCACCTTGCCAACACAGAAGAAGAAGAAGAGGAAGAAGCAGTCGAAGTATCTGATTCCGAGGACGAGTTTAAAGTCTTCAATCAAGCTTTATCCCCAGAAACTTCAACTTTTGACCTTGGCCATCCATTCACCCCAATACTTGACAAGATGGGGATTCAACGTAAGCCAAGGTCTACCCTGCTGGAATTGATAAAGTCCCAACCGGGGGGGAATGCGCTTGGGAAGGCCACCCAGACTAGGCTTCCCACCCCTCCACCTGCCCTACCCCTCAGATCTGAACCTGCTGACTTAAAGAGAAAAAGGGGAGCCAAAGGGCAAAGAGGTGGTGGAAGTTGTAAAAACCCACCCCTCTCAAGAGGATGAGGCTTAGAGAGCGGCCAAGCAAGCCAAGGTGGGGTAAAAGGGCGCCGAGAAGACGGGTGATCCTCAGGTTTCCCCACCAGCTTGGACCCCCACACTAATGTTGGATGGGGCTCCTCTTCCAGCTAGTGCCTCCATCAGGGACTTCCAAGGAGGGATGGTCGGCTATGTGGCCGACGTGGTGGAGTAGGCTCTGCTGCTCCCCGAGGACATGGCCGAGCTCCGGTCCATAAGGAGGCACGAGGTCTTCCTTAGCCTAAAAAGGTATCTTGCCATGGTATGTTCTCTACTTAGCTCCTTCTTCTCCTTTCTTTTCCTTTACTGCCTTCCTTTCTTTCTTTTTCTAATTTATGTTTCTTTCCTCGGCAGGCTGTTCAAGCCTCCTTCCAGGTGGAGGAGACAACCAATTACTGCCACCGGCAGATGAAGGAAGAGGAGGGAAGACGCAATGCTGCCGTGGAGGCCTTTGATGCGGCCGAAAAGAGCATTCAAGAGCTCAAGAGTAGGCTGCTTGAGGAGGAAAGGGAGAGAAAAAGCGCTACAGCTGCCCTGGATAGCGCTAAAAGGCAGGCTGAAGGCCAACGGGTGCTCATTCACAATGCCGAGGATCAATAGGCCGCCTCCAAAGCACAGATCATCACCCTCAAGAAGAAGCTAGAGGAAGCCGAAAAGGCTAGGAAATGAGCGAAGAGGGCTCGGGATCAGGCCGAGCAAGAGGGATACGACGTCGAAATGGCAGAGACCGAGGAAGCCCTCAGGGCTAAGGTCTCGGGGATATGTAGGAACTAATGCTCCCAAGTGTGGAATGAAGCTCTCAACCAGGCTGGGGTTGAGGCTTCATCTGTACTTACGAAGGCAGAGAATGTATACTACCCCCTGCCATCCGAGAGTCTATTCCTTCTGACTCGAGGACTGAAACCACCTCCGAGGTGGTAGAAGTTGGCAAGGACAGTACAACCAATGTTCTAACCTCTTCTAACAAACCCTCTGAGGAGGCCGAGCAACCCGGGGTCACAGAAAAAGACAAGAACGCAAACCAAGAGTGGCCCTTGGTGCAATGAAACCCTTAACTGTTAGCCAGGACCCTTCTGCCGAGAAAGAAGCTCCTAAAAAGATGGAGATTATCCTAGCCACTCTTCAACTACCTGCCATGGCTGATCCTACAAGCAAGGGCCCCGAGGCCTCAAAAGCAACATCCACCCAGCTTGTCAAAGGCCCTCCCAAGGAAAGACTTGTAACGAAAAAGAAATAAATTTTAGTGTAGTTCTTTCTTTTGTGTTTTTCTTTTCTTTTATTTTGCTTGTAACTTCTGTTTTGGCTTTCCAAGTTTGTAACTAAGTTGCCCCTTTTGTACTTAATCTGCCTTGCTTTAAGGCTTTAATTAATAAAAGTATATGCACATTTTCTTTCTTCTTATGATTCTCATACCAGTGTTGATATAATTTCTATCTTATCTAACACTTAATAAGCGTAGTAATGAGGTAAACCTCTTCTCATTAATCTATATAAGTAATAGGAAAGTTATCCCATCTCATAGGGTCAGCAGCAAAACAAGTCAGATATACTAAGTCCATCATCTCGGCAAAGCATAATTTCAACTTTAAGGACATACATAGTAATTTAGCCTACATACGGGTTTTAACTTACTCTGTTCCTTACTCATTAGCAAGTTTAAGGACCATAGGGATAATCAATTCTCAAACAATTACAGGTATACCTGTAAATGCTTTAAGTGATGCTCATGAGCATCCACTTGAGCCTACTATCACAGTGAAAATCTCAGCCGTTTAGAGTGATTGATCATTTTTGGCATTCAAGTAATCAATAAGAAGCACTAATTTACCTTAAGCATGTAGTCCAAGGAGTCTGAAAAAACTAAAGCTTTGGCCTGACACTTGGTAAAATGATAGGAAGTATTAGTTTACCCAAAGCATGTGGTCTGAGGAGCCAGGCATAGCTGAAGTTCTGTTTAATACTTAAATGGATGTTAGGGAGTATTAATTTACCCAAAGCATGTGGTCCGAGGATCCAAGCATAGCTAAGGTTCTATTTCATACTCAAAAAAGTAACTTAATATATCAATTTACCCAAGGTATGTGGTTTGAGGAGTCAGACATGACCAAGGTTCTGTTTGATACTTAGAAAGATGTCATTTAAGTATTAATTTACCCAAAGTATGTGGTCCGAGGAACCAGGCATAGTTAAAGTTCTGTTTAATACTCAAAAAAGTAACCTAACATATCAATTTACCCAAGGTATGTGGTCCGAGGAGCCACACATGACCAAAATTCTGTTTGATAATTAGAAAGATGTCATTAAGTATTAATTTACCCAAAGTATGTGGTCCAAGGAACCAGGCATAGTTAAGGTTCTGTTTAATACACAAAAAAGTAACTTAACATATCAATTCACCCAAGGTATGTGGTTCGAAGAGTCAGGCATGACCAAGGTTCTATTTGATACTTAGAAATATGCCATTAAATATTTATTTACCCAAAGTATGTGGTCCAAAGAACCAGGCATAGTTAAGATTCTGTTTAATACTCAGAAAAGTAACTTAACATATCAATTTACCCAAGGTATGTGGTCCGAGGAGTCACGCATGACCAAGGTTCTATTTGATACTTAGAAAGATGCCATTAAGTATTAATTTACCCAAATTATGTGGTCCAAGGAATCAGGCATAGTTAAGGTTCTGTTTCATACTCAGAAAAGCAACTTAACATATCAATTTACCCAAGATATGTGGTTCGTGGAGCCAGGCATGACCAAGGTCCTGTTTGATACTTAGAAAGATGCCATTAAATATTAATTTACCCAAAGTATGTAGTCCGAGGAACCAAACATAGCTAAGGTTTTGTTTAATACTCAGAAAAGTAACTTAACATATCAATTTACCCAAGGTATGTGGTCCGAGGAGCCAGGCATGACCAAGATTCTGTTTGATACTTAGAAAGATACCTTTAAGTGTTAATTTACCCAAAGTATGTGGTCCGAGGAACCAGGCATAGTTAAGGTTCTGTTTAATACGTAGAAAAGTAACATAACATATCAATTTACCTAAGCTATGTGGTCCAAGGAGTCAGGCATGACCAAGGTTCTATTTGATACTTAAAAAGAAAATAATATGAAGCTCAACAAATAATGTAATAAACGAGAATGTGATAGGGTGGACTTTTATTAATAATAATACATTTTCAAGTTATTTACATTCTAGGGGCGTAGTACAACATTCTCGTCTAGGTCTTCAAGATGATACGCACCTATTCTGGCCACCGAGGTGATGCGATATCGCCCTTCCCAATTGGGCCCTAACTTTCCCCATGCTGGGTTCTTTGCAGTACTCAAAACCTTTCTTAACACCAAATCTCCAGGTGCTCGTGGCCTTAGCTTTACATTAGCATCATACCCTTGCTTGAGCTTGTGTTAATAATATGCTAATTGGACCATGGCACTTTCTCTTTGCTCTTCAATTAAGTCTAGGCTCTTTCCTAACAGCTTGTCATTGTTGCTCAGGGTGAAAGAACCCGTTCTCAGTGTTGGGAATCCAGTCTCTAGAGGGATAACAACCTCGACACCATAAGTCATTGAAAATGGAGTTTCCCCAGTGGACCTTCGAGGTGTAGTCTGGTATGTCCAAAGGATGTGTGGCAACTCTTTTACCCATCTTCCTTTTGCGTTGTCCAGCCTCTTTTTAAGCCCACTCACTATGACCTTATTGACAGCTTCAACTTGTCCATTCCTTTGTGGATGTGCCAGGGTGGAATAGCTATTTATTATGCCCAAGTCTCAACAATACCTCCTGACGGCTTTGCTATCGAACTGAAGACCGTTGTCCAAGATGAGGGTACGATGGATTCCAAACCAAGTGACAATATTTTTTCAAAAAAAATCTCTTGGCATCCACATCCCTGATATTTGCCAATGGTTCAGCTTCAATCCACTTGGTAAAGTAATTCATGCCAACCAACAAATACTTCTTATTCCCTGCTACCTTAGGGAAAGGACTTACAATGTCCAAGCCCCATTAAGTAAAAGGCCAAGGGCTGGATAGAGGATTAAGGACTCCTTCCAGTTGATGAATGTTTAGTGCAAATCTTTAACATTGGTCACACTTCTTCACATACTCTTGTGCTTCCCTCTACATATTTGGCCACCAATATCCTTGATTGAAGGCCCTGTGAGACAAAGATCTGCCTCTGTGTGGCTTCCACAAATCCCTTCATGTAATTCTTCTAGGAGTAGCTCAACTGTTTCAGGGTGTATGCATAGCAGATATGGGCCAGACAAAGATCTCTTGTACAACTTTTGGTCCTTGGACAGCCAAAACCGAGGAGCCTTCCTCCGTACCTTGTCGGCCTTGGACTTACCCTCGGGCAAGACATCCTCCTTAAGGAATAGCACAATAGAGTCCATCCAGTTTAAACCCACCCTTATTTGATGAACCTAAATCCCATCTCCCATCTCCGAGGATGTTGCCAACGTGGCAAGAGAGTCAGCATGTGTATTTCTACTTTTAGGGATTTGTTACAGATTAAAAGACTCAAATCTAGACTGTAAGTGTCTTACCTGGTTCAAATATCCCTGCATTCTTAGATCTCTAGCTTCCAACTCTCCTTGAACTTGGCCCACAACCAGCCTTGAATCAGAGAAGATTTCCACTACTTTTCCACCCATTTTCTGAACCATGGTCATCCCTACCAACAATACTTCATACTCAGCCTCATTGTTTGTGGCCGAGAATCCCAATCTCAAGGATTTCTCAATTGTGATCCTTTCTGAAGATGTCAGAACTAGCCTCACTCCAGATCCTCTGTGGTTCACTGCACCATCAACGTATACTTTCTAAGACAAAGGTTTTTCTAAGGAAATTGCACCAACCGATTTTCCATCCATGTTCTGCTTCTCTATTCTCTCATCTAGTGGGGTTTCGGCAAACTCGGCCATAAGATCGGCGAGGACTTAACCCTTGACAGAGGTGCAAGGCATGTACTTGATATCAAAAACCCCTAGGATCGTACCCCACTTGACAATCCTTCCTGTGTAATCAGCACTCCGAAGTAGAGATCTAAGTGGGAGTTGGGTCAGGACAACAATCGTGTGTGATAGGAAGTAACGGGGGAGTTTGCGCGTAGCATGCATAACTGCCAAAATGGCCTTCTCTAGAGGTAGGTAACGGACCTCGGCCTCATGCAGTGATTTACTCACATAATAGACCGACCTCTGTACACCACTATCAACCCGTACAAGTACCAAGCTTACTGCATGGGAAGCCACAACAATATAGGCAAACAAAACCTTTTCCACCTTGGGTCTGGACATAATGGGTGGCTGAGAAAGATACTCCTTCAACTACTGGAAAGCCAGGACACATTCCTCAGTTCCTTCAAATCCCTTCCACTTATTCAACAATTGGAAGAAAAGTCTACACCTATTCGTTGATCGAGAGATGAATCAGTTTAGAGCAGCAGTCATCTCTGTTAGCTTCTGGACCTCTTTGGGATTCCGAGGTGGCTGTAGATTATTGATTACTTTAATTTGGTCAGGGTTTACTTCAATTTCGCGGTGTGTAACCATGTACCCCAAAAACTTCCCTGATCCGACCCCAAAAGAACACTTAGAAGCATTGAGTTGTAGCTTATGCCTCCTCAAGATCTCAAAGATATTCCCGAGGTCGTTAATGTGCTCAAATTCCAACATACTCTTGACCACCATGTCGTCTATATATACTTCAATATTCTTTCCCAATTGTGGCTCAAACATCCTAGTCATCATCCTTTGATAGGTAGACCCTGCATTTTTCAATCCAAAAGGCATCACCTTGTAATTGTAGTTTCCAATAGGAGTGACAAAATTTGAGGATAGCTTACAGTTGCGTCCACTAGTTGATCAATCCGAGGCATGGGAAAGGGGTCCTTTGGACAGGCTTTGTTCAAGTCTGTGAAATCCACACACACCCACCACTTCCCATTCTTCTTCTTTACTACCACTGTATTAGCCAACCATTCAGGGTAGAATACCTCTTTGATCGCCCTAGCCTACTTGAGCTTCATCACCTCGTCTTTGACAGCATCAGAATGATCCTTAGATGAGTGCCAAGGTGGTTACTTTTTGGGGGTGACAGATAGATTGACATTCAAATGATGGTAGATGGAGCTTGGATCCACCCCTGGAGCTTCGTAAGTACTCCACGTGAACACATCAACGTTCCTCATGAGAAATTCTATCAGTTCTTCCTTATCCTGAGGAGGTAGCTAGGCTTCAACCTGAAAAAACTTCTCCGGATCACCACCCATAACAATTTTCTCCAAATCCTCACATTTTGCCTCCTCGGCTGGCCCATCAACAGGCAACACCAGAGACTTTGATTGCTATAAGCCCCCCTTAGTAGAGGCCGATGACTTAGCCTCAGGCTGATGCATAATTGCAGCCACAAGGCACTGCCTAGCCATGGATTGACTCCCCATGAACTCCTTAATCCGATCCCCTGATGGATACTTCAATTTCAAATGCAGAGTAGAAGAAACGGCCCCCAGGGCATGAAGCCAGGATCTGGCCACAATGGCCGTGTAAGGAGAGTATGCATCCACCACAATGAAGTCCACTTCAACCACTTCTGAACCCGCCTGCACGGGCAACCTGATCTGACCCTTTGGGATGACAACCTTCCCGTCAAAACTCACCAAAGGTGAATCATAGACTATCAGGTCCTTAGGCTTTAAGTTTAGCCCCCTGTACAAGTCAAGTTACATAATCTCTACACCACTGCCCTAGTCTACCATCACCATTTTCACATCATACCCTCCTATTCTGAGGGTAATCACCAAAGTATCATCGTATGGCTGGATGGTTCCTATCTTGTCCTCATCAGAAAAACTAAGTATCGGTTGGATCTCCATTCTAGCCCTTTTCGACGCACAATCAGGGTCCCCGGCTGGTAGCTGAGCTACAGACATCACCCTGGAAGGATGAGAAGCAATCCTCCCAGGCGCAGCAAAGATGACATTAATTATGCCTAACGGGGTCCTTGATGAAGCGTTCCCCTGAGCCCCTGACCTTGATTGGTCTTTTTGTCCGTTGGGCCGATACAAAAACTGTTGTAACCTTCCCTCTCTGACTAGTTGCTCCAAATGGTTCCACAGAGTCTTGCAGTCCTCGGTGGTATGCCCCTGCTCCTGGTGGTATTGTTAATGGAGGCTTTAGTTGCACCTCAAGGGATCTCCTCCCATTTTTTTTGGCCATTTGAAGTATGGCTCATTCTTAATCTTTTCCAAGACTTGATGTACTGGTTATCGGAACACAGTGTTAACCACTTGAGGAGCTGTAGATCCAAATTGTCCCGCAAAATCCTTCCGGGGTCTGTTATTGTTGTATCTGTCCGACCTGAAATCCCTCCTCTTTTGAGGGATAACCTTACCCTTCCCCTTGCCTTGCTGTTGGTCTTCCTCAACCCACTTGTACTCATCAATGCGATCCATAAGCTGACGAACACTTCTTATCGGCTTCTTGGTCAAGGATTTTCTCAAATCATGCTTGGTGGGCAGTTCGACCTTGAATGTTCTTATAGCTACATCATCAAAATCCCCATCAATTTCATTAAACATCTCCTAGTACCTGTCCAAGTACGTTTTTAGGGTCTCACCTTCTCGCATGAACATGGACAATAGAGAATCTAAAGACCGAGGAACCTTACTACACGTAATGAAACGAGACCCAAATGCTCGTGTGAGCTTCTTGAAGGAGTCAATAGAACCTACACCTAGACCATCAAACCACCTCATCGCCACAGGCCCCAAGTTGGATGGAAATACCTTGCACATCAAGGTCTCATTTTTGGGGTGTACAACCATTCTCTGGTTGGAGTGACTAATGTGCTCCATAGGGTCTGTACGACCGTTGTACATGGTGAACGTGGGCTGAGTGAATTGCCAAGGAAGTCTCCCTTCCTCAATCCTGCATGTGAAAGGTGATCTGGAAATTTGTTTGAGTGCTCTGTTCATCGCATCATTCCCTAGGCCTTTGGAAGATAAGTTTCTGTTTCTATGCTCATGGTGGTAGTCCTCATCATACGAGAAAGACTCAATGGGAGGGGTCCTTGATCTTTGCCTATAACTACCATCCTCTTCATCGCCAGAAGAGAAATCAGAAATGGAAGGAGTTTGCCTTCTCCATTCGTGGCGCAATTTCCTATTTAAATGATCAATCTCTTGTTGCATGGCTTTGGTATTTTTCCCATGAGAGAGGTGGCTACCACCCCGAGAATGGCTCTTACTAGTATGGGTAGTATGTACACTCCCCTCCCGGTCCCTTCTTTGCTCGAGATTGACAAAATGATCTTCACCTTGGGACCCCATAGATTCTGCCTAGTGTGGACCTGAACCTACCATAGTTGGACGTCAGGCTCACTATAACACCAGAATTCCCCACAGACGGCGCCAATTGTAAGGACCGGATTTAGGTTCCTGGCCTAACAGATGGATGGATTCAGGCCCAATAAGTCCAAAACAATGAATTTATAGAGAGTGGATTAGAAAATTAGGCTAAAATGAGTTGTAAAACAAATAAAGTAGGCTCAAATGACAAGAACAAGAAGATATATTGATTTAAAGTAAAGAAAATCGTCTTTTTATTTTAAACCAATGTTATTAATTTCATTTTGGACCTCTGTGGGGCCAGGGAACTTATGATCCGGCCCACGCTCTATTTGGGCCCAGGGCCCGTGCCGAGGAGGGTATTTGCCAAGGACGAATAGGGAAAGGCCGAAATGCCAAGGGCACAGCCGAGGATGACCCTGTCCTCGGCACTCCAAGACTTAAAAGGGAAGAGCAACATTTCGTTGAAGACTGCCCCCAAAAAGCCCCCTGCAGGAGATGCGAGTAGAATGGGACCCACGTGGGGGTACGGTGCGAAACTGGTTCAAGGTAAATACGTCCCCTCCGCATTAAATGCACCCGCCAACGTCCTAACCATATTCATGAAAAAAGACGCCAGAATAGGATGACTTCGATCATCGCAACTAACAAAAAACAAGGGGAGGCAGCTGATGGGATAGGTACTGAAGTAGGCACCTGCCTGATCAACAAGTGGAGGGCTAAGATCAACCAAGAAGGGCTATATAATGTGAAGGTCAATGCGCCAAAGAGAGGCTGGGAAAAAAAGGCCAAGAACCAGAACCTCCCAGACCGCCTCAAGGAGAAAGACTCCTCGAGCGAACACGGCCTAATTCTGTACGAACAAGACGACTAACCGCCATTCGGTGACCAAGGCCTAGTTTTTCAAACCCACGCTCTACAAATGATATTGTTTGGGCCCTCTTTACATACGAGCCCAATATTATCTTAGGGTTGTCACGAATTAAGTCCTTACAACCTCGTTTTGGTTTGTTTATTGAAACGAAATATTTTAGTATCGACCTGTTTCAGCGTACCGTTTTAAAATGTTTAGGAATTCCTAAACACACACACACACATATATATAACATAAAAGTGTCGATTAAAGAAGTGTTACTATTATATAAAATAATGAATTTAATTTAATTTTTCTAAAAAAATTAAATAAAGTGGGATTAAAAAAACATTTATTATAATTTTTCTACAAATAAAATTCACATTTTGGATAATTGTAAAAAAATACAATAAATGTGAGAGTTGAAACACTTATTGCATGGAAAAAAGTTATTAATATTTTAATTAATATATAGATTTTAAATAAAATTAATAAATGATATGTCCACTATTTTCACAACAAATTCTAAATGATAGGTTATTACTGATTGATATAGGTAAGCTAAAAAAAAAAAATAGTAATAAGTTCAAATTAAAACTAATAACTATTTTCAACTTATGATTTAGTGTAAAAATATTTTAAAAAGTATTATAAACATAACATTCTTTTAATAATAATACAATTTTTTAGTATAAAATTATAAATAATCATTAATATATACATTAATAATATTATATACCATTGTATCTAGACATTACCTAGGTCTGACACTTGGGCTTTTTATTTATTTTTAATTTTTCTTTGTCATTTCCAAAGCTGAATAACGTTTGGCTTAATTGAAACTTAAAAGAGGACTAGACTCTGCCCTCTCAAAACTAAAGTACTTAGTATTAAAAATATATATATATATATATATATAAATATATATATATATACTAGACTCTAAAAGAAGACAGTAGAAACTAAAAAATTAAAAGAGTAAAAAGAAGGAAAAGAGGGAGAAGAAGAATGGGAGAAGAGAGAAAGAAGAAGAAGAAGATGATGATGAAATGGAGAAGAGAAGAACAAGAATGGCAGCCAGCCATATGGTGGGGATCTCAGATTTATGGGTTTGTAGTGTTTTTTTTTTTTTTTTTTTTTTTTTTTTTTTTTTTTTTTTAAGTCAAACTCTGACCCATTCTTAAAAACCAGAAATCAATTTCTATGTAAAGTTGATATTTTTGTGCATGTCTTAGTGAAACCTTGCTTGTATATTGTTCTGTTTATTTGATTTTTGTTGTCCAGCGATGATACCCATCATCAAGATCCTGACCATGACAGTTCAAATGATAGTAGCTATCACGAAGATGAAGAGTCACCTAATTCCTCTGAATCCTCCTTTAAACCAGAAGAATTAGAAGAGGCAAAAGCTGAAGCAAAATCCAATGAGTATTGTTACGATGATGCGCTCAATGAGTTCCTGGCTATGTCATCTCCATCTTCTGCTGAAACTGAATACCATCCTGAAGAACTTGACTCTTCACCTAAGCGCTCAATCAAAAAGGAAGCTATAGAGGACTCTGACTCCAACTCCGAAGACAATGGCAAGAATAAGAAGAAGAAAACGACAATGGTGTGGAGGGAAAACGACACGCTTAACCTTCTCCAATCCTTGTATAAATACGCTGAGAACAAGCGTGCTGATCCAGTTGCTGCAACTGCAGACATGAATAGTTTTTATAACTCATTCAAGAAAACTTTTCACTGCAAAGTTACGAGACTTCAGGTGGCCGATAAAGTGAGAAAACTGAAGAAAAAGTTTAAGGATAATCTTGAAAAGAAAGGGAAAACTTTTTCTTTTTCCAACCTCCACGAGAAAAATTTGTATAAACTATCTAAAAGTATATGGGGATTGCGAAGGGATTCGCGTGAAACCAAATGCGTGGTTAATAAGAAGTTGAAGTTTGATTTTGAGGGTCATGGTATGGAGGCATTTGTGAAAAAGCGTGGACTGAGTTTGAGTAGCTTTAAAGACACTAAGAAAAAAACGTCTTTGAAGGAAAAGTGGAATGAGTTTAAATTTTCTGAATTGGAGACAACCCGCAGGCAGGCTGCATTCGAACGAGAGCTCTACGAATTGGCATTGGATGAATTGCCCTCGGGTTCTCTTTAATTAGTTCATGGCACTATGGAGGGAATGCTAATGTTTTGTGATCTTTTGATCTTCAACTTTGATGTTTTGTTGCTTTTTTGAACTGTATTTGATCAAATATATTAGCAATTGCACTTGATACGGTTGTTATTTAGTCCTGGACTAATTTAAACTTTTGTTATTTAGTGCTACTCTTGCATTGCAATCAGTAGTAGTCATATGTACTAACTCCTACATGTGTTTATATGGAACTATATTTTGCTTTTGCCATTACAAAGTGTTACTTGCATAGTAGACAATGGACAAATCAATTTGGATCAAAGAGACAAAATAAATTCTGATTTATCTAGGACTAGGGACTGAAATGAAGAGGCAGAGCTGATTGTTGTGGTATCTAGCTGTTTGTTATGGTGTCCTGCTTTATCCATTTGAGGCTCTTGCATAATGTTATCAGTTGGTGCTCATTGCAGTAAAATTATCAAATAACTTCTATAGCCTAGCCAACCAAAAAAAAAAAAAAAACGTTTTTGTGTTGGGATTTTTCTGGATATATTTGGTTTAACAGTTTTATGTTGTAAATCATCATTTTATTAAAAGTTTTTAATTATAGAATTTGACTTTTTAATACTTTCACATACCAAAGTATCATGTGCCATGCTAATTATGACATGTTTGTTGTATTATTATTATATGGGAAGGGCCTTGCCTTGAAGATCCTCATGAATAATCTACTTTGGCCTGCTATACTCTTGCAAGTTGAAAAACAATTGGTTGACCAACCATTGCTGATGTTTGAAGGTAGAGCTGTGTGTTATGTTGGCCTGCTTTATCAATTTGTTGGCCCTTTGATGCTCTTGCATGATGTTATCAGTTGGGGCTAATTACAGTATAGATTTCAAGTAACTTCTATAGCCTGGCCAACTAAAAAGAGAGCTGCCAAAAAATTCTTGTGACTCAAAATACCCTTAAATGGAAGTACACTTGAGCTTCAAGTTGCTACCCCAAAGGCAAGTTCTGTTCATAGCTTAAAAGAATTCTTTCTTTACATGGATTACCCTCTTGATGTTACCTCCTGTATTGTGTTCCAAATATTTGGTTTTATAGTTATCTATTTCCATTATCTTGTGATTTAATTTTATTTAAAAAGGAAAAAAAAGAAAAAAAAAAAACAGCAATTATATACTTGGTCCTTGTGAGTAATTGGTTGAACTGCAAATAATTGTAATTTATGTTGCTTGGTCCTTGCGACCAAGTGTTATGAAGTGTTGCCTAATTGCTGTGTTTGTGCAATTGATTGTGCACTCTTCATATTAGTTCAGTTATGTTGGAGGGTAAACTCGGCACTTTTTTTGCTCTATTTATAGTGTTCACTACAATTTTCCATAGATGCATTCCACTTAAAATCAAATGGAAAGAAGAAAATTTGGGCCCTTTTTCCTAGAGAGGTCGCCTTCTTTTAGGGCCTATAAAAAAAAGGCATTTGATTATTTTTTCCCTTCACTGCATCAACCCTTTTGAAATCTGAAAATTGATTCAATGATTTTTTTCAGTTGTAATGTTGAGGATCTTTGAGGCTATGATGAATTTTGTTGATTTTGTTCAGTTTGGTTGATTAGAAAGCTGTGAAAATTTCTCTTTTTGGTTTTTTGATTTTGTACAGAGTCCGCCATAGCAGGCCTGTAATAGTAAAATTAGGCACTTTTTAGTGGAGGGCTTTTTGTTGTTATATGAAACTTTCAGATCATTATTTTTTGTTTCATTTAAACAATTTGATTTTAGAAATGAAATTATGTTAAGAACTCCTGGTGTGTGTGTGTGGCAAGTAAGCTCTCGTTGAGTATTATTGATTTCTTTCCTTATAATATTTGTTGTTGATGGATTATCTACTATCAATTGAAAATATTTAACAGTAATACTTCTTCTTCTTCTTCTTTTTTTTTTTTTAAGCTATCTACTTCATTTCTCATGTGGATTTTCCTTTTCTTTTCCCAGAAACTTTGTCCTTTTTTTTGTGCACTTGTTCTTTTATGTGACTATTTCTCTGTTTGGCTGCAAGGAAACTTGAGGAAAGTTAATGTAGAAAGGGTGCAATGCTTGACTAATATGGGATGAAATAGTAGTTCCAGACTTAGTTACTGGGTTCCCTTAGAAACAATAAAATTTGTTTTCTTATCCTATATTTTTCATAGAAACTGGACAAGTGACAAAATTCTGGGGGTTTTGCTTTTATATGGTTTGTTTTCAGAACACATAAGGACAGCTCAAGCAAACTAGTTGTGTTTGGCTTTGCTGGCAATTCATTTCCTTTAAATATAATGCATTTTCCCCATGAAAATAGGAGGAGCTTATTGTGGGTTATGTTGTTTTGTATATGTGTTTTTTAAAGGCTCCAGTTGGACTTATTGTGGACTGTTAGAGATGACAAACTACCTAAGTAGGGTTTTATTTTGACCATAGAAATTCCAGGAATTGGACAACGGAGTCACAAAATGAACCTTGCCGCTGACTTTGTTATTGTTTTTGCGGATGTCATTTGTTATGGACAGATAAATTTGTAGAGTTTCAAACTTTGCTGACAAGACCAAATCACCTAATCTGAATTCAAGATAGTGAGAAAAGTTATTGCTGTTGAGAAAACTTTTGAGCTGCATTCATACAAGAATTCCTGGCCAGGCAAAGCAACTAAAGCTTTGCCATAGCAGTCCAAATTACTTTGGAATTAGGCATTTGAATGACAACTAGGAGAACAATGTGAAATCCACACTAGTGTAGAAACCGAAAGCAGAAATATACCTTTACTATCAATATTTTAAATTATAGTATTTTTCCCTTTATTTTTGGTTTGATTTAGTCTTCATTTATCATGGTTGAGGGATCACAAGTTCTTCTTGGATTTGATTGGTATGATTACGTTTTAAGTGTCAATTAACTTTAAAGTAAGTTATTTTCATTATGTTTAACGGTCTTTTAAATTTTTTGTATGCTTTAAATAACAAATATGAATATGTTTTAATTGTATTTAGTGGTGCTCTTATTTCTTATAACACTTTCATTTTTTTGGTTGTATGTGGGAAGGGCCTTGTCTTGAAGTCCATGTGTTGTGAATAATCTACTCTGGTCTGCTATACTTATGCAAGTTGAAAAAAGATTGGTTGACAAACCATTACTGATGAAGATGTTTGAAAATATCCCTGGTAGTGCCCTTGGTTGATGTCATAACTTATAAGGCTCATCAGAGCTTCTAACTTTGCCACCACCTCTTCTGATCTCGCCCAACCTGAGCTTGACTGTGTCGTTTTCATTTCCATTCTCAAAGGTGGGGTCCTTGACATTTTTACCTCAGTCCAATGTTTATAATTTTGCCTCTAAGTAGCCTTGCGTCTGTCTATATGCTAAAACTAGTTCATTCTAGTTTTGGTTCACATGCAAAAGGTTTTAATTTGCAGTAGCAGTTGCTTGAAGCAGGCTGCAAATTAAAGGCATATTCCTGAGCCTTACAATACATTATTTTGGGTGATACCCTTAGGATTGTTATCAGAATTTGCTGCTGGAAATCAAATGAGGAAATCTTGCAGTTGTCCTTATCCCGCTTTTTAATTTGTGAGAAGCTGATTTTAATAAGCTGCATTTTTATTTTCCTTTCTTGTTTTGCTGTTGTCCGTTTGATTCTTTTGAAATGGTTACTTTAAGTAAACAGAAGCCTTTTGTCTATGAAATAAGGAAGTTAGATGTGTTTGTAGACAACAAAAGTAAACCTAAAAATTACTACTTGGTTAACACCTTGGGCCCAAAGCTTTTTCTATTGACCAAAAGCCAGTCATTAGTAGCACCCCAAACTCAATATAAAACTCTCCCTTCAACTCAAAAACCAACCAACCATGTTTTACCCACATAGCTGAAACTTTAGAGTAAAAGCTCATTCAACCAACATTCTCACAATTCTGAAACTTAGAGCTGGAAATATGGATACAGGGGAACCTTCTCTCTCTTCCTCACAACCTTGCTCAATTTTCTCTTTTCGCTGACTATAAGTTGAAGTTTCAGACTCGTGTACTATTTATGTATTTTCTTGTGCTTCAGTTATGGCATTTTCATGTCTCTCTTGTTAAAGTACTATTAGCCTTTTGTTCATTATACATTTGAAATTTTGGACTTGATTTTCCACAAATAAATATTTCTAGAGAACCCAATGGGAGATTTGAGCTAATTTTGCATTTTTGGTCCTTGTCGCAAAAAAGTCCCCGACACAACTCCAACAATCGTGAGCCTGTAGCCTACCATCCCAATAATTGAAATTGGGTTTTTAACTATCAAAATTGAAATAACCACAGAAACAATAATTTCATATGTTGATGAAGCATTCTCTAAGGTGTAGCTTCTAGTAACATCTCAAATTACCCAAAAAAAAAAAAAAAAAAAACCTACAAAATAAGAAAAACAGACCAAGATTTCTTTTAATCTTATTTTTTTAATAGTTTTTAGTGTGTTTAGATTAAGATTTTGTTAATTTGTTTAAAGTGGACAAAAATATAATCATATATATTATATTAATGGCGTAAATGCACTTTTGGTCCCTATATTTTGGGCCAATTCGCATTTTGGTCCTTAAAAATTGATTTTGTTCCTATTGTCATCCCTATTTTTTTTAAATCATTTCTATTTTAATCCCTACCGTCATCCAAGTAACAGAACCCTATTACGTGGCAGATTGAGTGCCCTAATTGCTGACATGGTGTTGACGTTGCACTGACATGGCATTAAAATATTATTAAAATAAATTATTTGGCTTTTTCAATGTCACATCAGCATTTTAATTTTTTTACTTTCATATTATTATTATTATTATTATTGGCCTTAAATCTAATATTATTATTGTGGGGTATTTTACCCCGCAAGCTTATTGTCCTCTTTGGGGAGTCAAACCCACAAGGTTTTGTTTCTCGGCCCCAAGTATGGGAGTCCAGGATTTTCACCTCAGGCCAAGGGCTTTGCTTTGTAGCCATTTTGGCTTGACACCTTTGTCCCACATCGGTTGGAGATGCGCTCCACTCATGGTTTATAAGCCCTTGGAGCGACCATGAGTGTACCACTACTCAGCACATTGTAGAGGCAAAGGCCCAAGAGCATACAATGGGCCTTGGATCCCGTATGAAAATTCGACCACGTCCGAGGAGAAGGCGTGGGTGCCAAAAGAGCTCCCGGCCCAATTCTTATGGGCCTGAAGATGTTTAAAAGGCGGTCCGAGGAGAAATGTCTCCTCGAACGTACCAAATATGGCTCAAACATGCACTCTGCCTGTTAAAAGGATCCACCCCTACAAGCATTAGTAACAAGGATGAGTTCCACAAGCCCATAAGAAGGAAGAAAGTGTAGGATGCCAAAGGAGAGGTTGCAACTGCCACATTAAATGCATGACAGCTACTTTTCTGGCCACATTAATGTGGAGAGGACTTGTGAACAGTGTTGCCTTGGCTACCACAACTCATAGAAAGATGGGGAGGATGTCCGATAGGACAGGCACTCAAGTGAAGGTCCAAATGATCAACAAATATAAGGCCCTGATGACTTCAAGAGTGCTATATAAGAAAGGGGAGTCCCCATGAAGTGAGGGACGGAGAAAAAAGGAACTAAGAACAGAAGAACAGTGTTAGAATCATAACTTTTGAGCAGGGACTGATATATATCCTCCACGTCTCCTCGGATTGAATATCTAATGGATGTGAAGGGGGGTTTTTCTTACTCTCGATTGTTGCATGGCCCAATTTTAGCTAGTATACACTTCGTTAAGGCCTAGTTCTGTAGCCCACTCTCTATAAATTCATTGTTTCGGGTTCCTTGGGCCAGAACCCCATACCTGTTGGGCTTGGGCCCTGAATCGTGACCCTACAATTATTATTATTATTATTATTATTATTATTATTATTATTATTATTTTACTTTCATTATTTTTTTCTGTAAGAACATAACATCATGTTCTTCATGTTCTTCCCAAATTCAAGAAATAAACCTAGCAACCAATCCAATCTCTAGCAAACCCAAATCCAAATCCAGCAACCAAATCTAATCTCCATCAAATCCAGAAAAACAAGAAATAAAACCCAGAATCAAGAGTAAACCTAGAACAAATGCAAACCCAGAACAATGCAGGTGAACCCAGAACTATTCTTCATGTTCTATAGAAAAGAAGATGAAAACTTTCCTAGAAAATTAATCAAACCCATGAACTCAGAAAAATCAAACCCATGAAACCAGAAAAATCAAACTTCACGTTCTCACAGTCAAACGCACCAATCAGTTAACAAACCCACGCCCACAAAGTCACCAAACCCACTACCACCATCGTTAATCAAAAAAGAGAGAAAAATGACAGTTTCACAATTCTCAGCAACTTTTTCCATTGGATGATCAAAGGAGGTTCTAACTCGTGACAGAAACCTGAAACCCATCGCAACTCCCACAGCCAGAAACCCATATCAAACTTGATGTCATGCCACCCAAGCCCGTCGGAGGACCTCCATTTCGGGAGCCACCGCTATGAAACCCACTACGTCAATCCAAACAGCCATAGTTTCTTTTTTCTAATTCTACCAATCTCAGCCACGAAACCCACAGACAATTTCAATCACCAAACCCACTACCACTAATCTCCTCTTCTAATTCTTCTGGGTTGGTCTTCTTCCCTCTTCTTTTTTCTCAGTCGTGGTTTGGGATATTTTTCAACCAACCCAATCTGAGAGCAAGTCGTCTTAGATCGAGAGAGATAGAGACTAAGAGAGACAAATGCCACACAAACACTCAAAACTAATTTGGGTTTTTTAGCACTATAAATACACATCCTAATGTCGCTTGGGATATTTATTAATTTATTTTTGTTTTGATTTTACTTTTTTGGTTTATCTTAAAAGAAAGAAGAAGATGAAATAGATACAAACACAAAAACGCCAACATAGAGCGTGAATAGTGTTAATTTAGTGTTTGCTTCTTAAAAAAGTTCAAGAAAAATTGAAATAATTGCTTTAAAATTTTTTTCTCAATCTTTAAAACTATAAAGTTTTTTTTTTTTTTTTTTTTTTGAATTTTTTCAGTTTGAATTGAATTTTTTTTATCAGAAATTAAAAAAAAAAAATTAAAATGCTGACTTAGCATTGAAAAAGCCAAATAATTTTTTTAATAATATTTTAATGCCATGTCAGTGTCACATCAGCACCATGTCAACAACCAGGGCACTCTGTCTACCGCGTAATAGGGTTCTGTTACATGAATGACGACAGAGATAAAATAGCTAGAAACGATTTTTTAAAAATAGGGATGACAATAAGAACGAAATCAATTTAGGGACCAAAATGTGAATTGGCCCAAAATGTAGGAATCAAAAGTGCATTTATGCCTATATTAATTTGAAATACAATTTTAGAATTCAAATCGAATCAAATTAATTTCTAATTGTAGTTTAATTTTGTGCTATGTATCCAATTTAATTTTTTAAATTTTGGTGTCAAGTTAACTCCATTCATAATACTCAATGTGGAAACCGAGATGAACATCTTATCATCACAATTGTTAATATTTCTGTGCATTATTACCCAATAATGGGGAATAAGGGATTTGAACCTAATTCTTTTTTAATACCCATCAAAATAATTTCAACTTAAACAAATGACGTTGGATTTAAACAAGTGAGATCTTGCAAAGAGCATCACACGAGCTTCAATTTAAGGGGCACCGAGCAAGAAACTGTCAATTCATGCATTTACCTAAGAACATGAAGACTAGGATGAGACTGGGAAAAGATGTTAACCTCTTTAAAAATTCAAAACGAAGGCAATATAATTGCTACTCCCAACTTTGCATAGAAATAGCAGCGTGCTAGCATTAAAAGTACCCCCAAAATTCATTAAGTAACACAAGTGGAGTAGCAAGTGATACAAACATAGCCTTCTGCTTACAAAAATAAGGTTCCCAAAATTAGTAATATTACAAAAGTGGAACCTGTGAAGCATGCCTACCTTGTCTATGCATAAAACCCTTCAACTATCAGATCAGTCCTCTCTTTCTCTCTCTATCTTTGAGAAATCTCCAGTAATGATTTAGCATATGATCATTAGGCCTTACCTGGTCCCACTTTCCTGTACAAAATATTGCGTACGCATCAGCTGCATACCTAGCCCAAAGACAAAAAAGAATTCAGTTTCCATTAAGATATAATCAAACTTCTAGGTAGGATTCTTAACTAAAAGAAAAAGGATGAAAGTGTAGTCAATTTACTTGCCAACACCATGCAGCTGAGTCACATGGGTCCAGCTTTCCCCCATATACTCCCGAGACAAGCGTTGTATCATCGAAGCCCTCTTCTTTTGTAGACCTAGAGTTTTTATAATCTTTTCTATTTCCTCTTTGGCAACCTCGGTTGCTGTCTTTGCATCAGGACAAAGAGTAAAGAGATTCGATATAACCCTTCTAGCCTGTAAGGAGAAACATATGCATTTAAGCAATTCATTTATAACCAGGTGCTAAGAACAACTATCAATCTATACAAAATGTCAAGAGATCCATTAAGAGTGTGTTTGGAAAGTGATGAAACCTACAGCTTATTAGTGTTTTTAGCTTACTTTGCTACTATTCATGGATTCCATTGCATTTTTCGATACTATTAATAGGTCCCACTGTACCATTCAGCTAGCTTTTAGCTTTTTTTTACAGTACTTTCAACAAAAAGTTTTTAGTTTCAACTAAATAAGCTGTTCCCAAACGGACACTAAGACCCACACACACAGATACAAAGACCCCTTCTAAGAGAAACCATCAATTTGTAGAATATTTTCCATCATGTGAAGAGAAACATAAAAATCATTATAATCTATTAAGAGACTTCCAAAAGATTTACTGGGTTGTTTAGCAAATATGCAAACACCAATGTTGTAACAATGTAATGTGCACCTTAGTTTGGGATGGTATAAACTAGGTAGCTTTCTCAAATTACACCCAAAACCAGACCAAGGATCCCGTGGGACTAAACCTAGCACCTGAGGCCAAGCCAAATTGAACAAACAAAAAAGGAAACTCATATTTGTTCATACAACTTTCTTTTTTACTTTTTAAACAAAATTAATGATTTTGTGATGTATTGTAACAAACAAAGGATCCAGACTATAGAATCAACAATTATGATAATTTGTAAAATGATAAAAACAGGCAGCTTAATTAAGAATGTTTAAAGCTCAAAATTCAATCAACCAAATCCAATGTGACCCAACTGAATCCAGATGAATGCTGCATCTACCAGTGCTCATAAGGGTGAAAGTGAAACATCTATATTTGCTATAACTAACAAAGCGTCCTTGATGTAGGACAAATTAGGGAATTTGTCTACATGTGTTTGTGGTAGGTTTAGGGTTAGGAAAGAAGAAGAATTAGAGAGAAATTAGGGTTATGCGCCCGTGAACAGTAACTTTAGAAAGAGAAGAAGAAAAGATAGAGAAGAGATAAGGAGAAATCAACAAAGGCCAATGTGCCTATTTCTCAAAACACTCCATTTTATTAATCAACTCATTCTACTTCCTTTGAATACATTGAGCACAGTATTATATATGACTCTTGTGCTAGTAGTAATACGAGTACCAAATTAACTAGTAAAAAATAAAACCTAATAATTAAACCAAAGCTCATAATAAAGACCCATAACTAAATAAGACTCATTAATAAAATAAAACCCATGTCCTATAACTATGGCCCACACTCAACAATTGTAAAATTACTTAAATACCAATAACCAAATAAAATATAAATATCTAATTAACTACCATAGACAATTATTCTTGGGCTTTGCCTTAGCCTTACGCTTCCAAAGAGAATATCATTTATATAACCATGCTATGATTGCGCCATCAGTCCTCCAACTGTGCAATTCTTCTGTTATTACAGCAACAACTACATCTTTCCCCATAAGACATGGAATAGTCAGAAGTACAGTCACAATGTTGAGATTTTGTTTTTCAGTCACTAATCCACAAGCCTAATTCTATTCTTTATTTTCTAGTAATCCAAAAATCTATGCCATAAACCATGCCTAGATCCAGCTTTATGATTTGCTATCTTAATCTTTGTCAAGTTCTTCAGTCATCAACTGATATGGTCACAGACCTTTCTGCAACGAATGTTAGTGGACCCTTATTTACCATTGACAAATACACAAGCCTCCATAATCACAACACCATATTGGATTGTGATGCAAGACACAGTCTTAGTGATTTGCAAAGCCAGCAATATACACTAATAGATTCCAAAACAAATCATACATACAAATTAGGAAAACGAAGAACATAAACTGAAAGATATGGATAGGTCGGAAATGCATGGCAGTAAAAAATAACCAGTGCTTTTTCAGTGAAGATTCATACCTAGAAATAAGTCTCAACAAGGTGATTGACATTACTGCAAGGCAACCATAAAGAAAAAAATATACAAAGTGTATAGTGTCTACAACCAACTACCAGGGCAGTAAAAAATAACACAAACAGTGCTTTCTCAACGAAGATTCATGCCTAGAAATAAGTCTCAACATGGCGATTGACATTACTGCAGGGCAACCATAAAGAAAAAATACACAAAGTGTCTAGTGTCTACAACAAATTATGGCAACAACCTAAATGTCAAAAAGATGAATCGTAATTATTTTCTTTTTTTTTATTGGTAAGTTAAACAGGCATCCGATGGCTCTTGAGCCACAGCCTCACCCTCTCTTTAGCACTCAAAAGGGGAAGAGGTGCCAATTGAGCTAGAGATCATTGGCAAACTGAAGACTCACAAATTAAACAATAAAAGATGTTGATATTCCCAAAAAAGTAGTGAAGAATAATGCTCTATTTCCATGATAATAGTGATAGAGCAGCTGAAGAAATAAGTGTATCAATTCATGATAATAGTAATCACGACAAAAGTACACACACTTTCAAAAATCCCCCCCCCCCTCCCAAGGAATAGTAGTAGAAACTAGTTTGGTAACGCCCTTGGATATATTATGCAGGAAAGAGCCAAGAAAATTATAAGTTAAGCTTGTTGGATAACCTAGTCAACCATATTACCATTCATGCCCTAATCCAGTTTTGTTGTCCCCAATAAAAGAGAAAGTAATTTGATCATACACTGTAAATTTCCTATAACGAAGTTATGATGTTTCCTACAAACTACAAAGGATGGAAAACTTATAACTAGTCAACTATTGCTTCAGGGAATAACACACTGATATATCTAAGAGGACCCAAAGGCTCATATGAAACAAACACTTGATTAGTAGAAATACCTGAAAACCAGATGTCCGATTTAGGAGCATACATATCACCAATACCCTCCAAGGATCATGGGCATGACGCTCTTGGAGTAGACCAGGGGTGGTGCGCGGAGGCTTCCACATGTTATCTGGACTTTTTCTTCGGTATGCATTGTCTAGCTTCTCAGAAGAAGAAAGAACAGTCCTAATTGCAACAGGTTTTTTATATCCATTGCTACCTTCCAACAAACGGCCATCTTCATTTTCTTCTTCTTTGGATATCTTTTGGAAGTAGGGTGAGACCCTCACAGAAGTAGCATGAGTTGTTGCACAACGTCTTGGTGGTTTCATTTTTTTTGTACCATCACCATCATTTCTTACCACCTGTCCCGTTGACCTCCAGAAGTAAGGGGAGACCTTTCGAATTTCAACATGAGCTATTGCTTGCTGTTTTTCATTTCTTCTCCTCCACTTGGAACGAGAAACCTTTCCAATTTCTAACCCATTTTGCGGCACTTGCTCTTCTTTCAAGTTTGTGAGAATGCTTGGCAATATAACAGCCTCATTCTCAACCTTCCCAGCCAAGTTCCTGCTACCATCATCAGGTAGAACGGATGAATTGTTTGTCATCTCAAATGGGAAACTAAGTTTCTCGCTACATTTCTTCTCTTGCTCCTCATCATGCTGGCCATTCTTTCCGTTCTCTGTCATATCATGACTCCTGTAAGTGTATTGTGACAGAACATCCTCAAGCTTCAAATCCTCATTTTGTAAACTTCCCTCAAATGGACTAGTCCTACGTTTTATTTTGTAATCTAACTCCATTTTTTGCTCTTCATCCGCCATCTCCCTCTCCTCATCTTTAACTACCATTTTGTGAAAATCCCGCGTGTAATGCCTGCTATCCTTTCTTCTCCCCTTGGCATTACCATCAAAAACTTCAGTTAAACCTACATCCTCATCTATTAAAACGGCTTTCTCAAACCCCAGTATCTCATTAGACTTGGTACACTCCTTGCTAATTCTATCATCCTTTCTCTTCCCCCTCTTCTTATCCTTCCTTGGGTCACCATCACCTCTACTATGCTTTGATATTACAGTGTTTTTGTTGGGAATGGTCTCCTCAACCTTGGGTCCTCCTTCATTTGCAAAGTAAGGGGAGACCTTTCGAATATCAACACGAGCTATTGCTTGCTGTTTTTCATTTCTTCTCCTGCGCTTGGAATGAGAAAGCTTTCCAATTTGTAACCCAGGTTGCTGCAATTGGTCTTCTTTCAAGTTAGCATAAATGCTTGGTAACATAACAGCCTCATTCTCAACCTCCGCAGCTAAGTTCCTGCCACCATCAACATCATCATACTGGCCATCCTTTGTCTTGTAAGTGCATTGTGAGAGGAGATCTTCAAGCTTTAAAATCTCATTTTGTAAACTTCCATCCTCAAGTGGACTGGCTATTTGGTAATCGGACTCCATTTTATGATCTTCATCCTCCAAACCCTGCTGCGTGTAACGCCGACTATCCTTTCGTCTCCCCTTGGCATTACCATCAAACCCCAGATCAATCTCATTCGACTTGTTGATGATTCTGGTGCTGGTGCTGGTGGTGGGTCGTTGTTGTTGCTTAGCAAAATAAGGAGAAAGCACCACAACCCTATTCTTACCTCCTCGTCTAGGTCTAGGTCTAGGTCTAGCTCTATTATTCGATTTTCTTTTCTCAATAATAAACGACTCTTCTTCTACTTGTACACTCTTATTATTTGGAACATCAAGTTTATTGTTGATGATGATTTTCCTAGAAGAATAAACATTCTCATGAGTATGTAATTGAGATGCAGAGGAATCGAGAGAACTTACGGCGGAGGTTGTCATGATCATCGGAGACGGAGACTGAGACTGAGACCAATACTTTTTCCTTTTCTTCATACCCAACGACGCCATCGCCGTTTCTTCTGTTTCCAACGACATAATCACATATGTTACTAAGGTCTTTGTCCTTTTTGCCTCTTCTTCTGCCCTGTTTTATTTATGAGTTTATATATATCTTCCTCTTTTTCTTTTTTTCTTTTTTCTGGTTCTTGTGGTTTGTGAGTTGCAATTTTTTATTCATTCCCGCCCTCAACTACGGCCCACTAGCAATAGTTTAATTTCCGGCCCACTTTATTGTGGGCTGTTCATGTCAATGTATGGAGTTTGGAGTTTTGGATCCATTCAACTGGTTTGATCCATTTTTTACTGCATTTTTTTTAATATACACATATATATATATATATATATATATACAGAGAGAGAGAGAGAGAGAGAGAGAGAGACTTGTATAGTACTTAGATGTTGTTCTTTAGGTTTCTCTTTTAAGATTCTGCCATGTAAATTTTTTCTCATGAGATAAAAATGTATTTTTTTAATTAAATAACTACATGGTTGAATTTTAGGAGGAAGATGTAAAGAACAGTACTTAAGGTACTGTACCTAAATTTTGTCCATATATATATAAATTGGGTTTAAGTTACATTTGGTGTAATTTTAAGTAATATTACACCACCCAATAACTTGTTATAGAATTCATATTTTGAAAATCCCACCATTGAATTATATGTTCTTAACAATCATGCCAATTTTTATGTTAATTGGATGTTATTTACCATTTGATCTGTAAACTCATTTTTTATGCATTATTTTAAACTACAAAAACTTGAATTTAAAAAATTGTTTGATGACATAGCTATTAATCTTTGATTACCTTGAAATTTTGCAAGTATGAAGAATATACAAAGATAATGTAATCTAACGGTAGAATTGTCAAAATTTGCATTCAATTAAAAAATATTGAGTGGTGTAACATTGTTTAGAGTTACATCAGGTGTAATTTGAACCCAACCTTATATATATATATATATATATATATATATATATATAGAGAGAGAGAGAGAGAGAGAGAGAGATGGGTTCAAATTACACTTTTTTTTAAACCATTGATTTCCATTAGATCTAATGGTTAAAAACACACTAGTGCTGTAAGAACCAAGTACAAGAGTTCTGGGCCTTAGATTCCTTGGGCTCACAATTTATTTGTAGTGGGTTTAAGGATTTCCTACAATGGGTCGTTCTCGACAGAGAGACTCAAAGCAACACTCAGTTGAAATGCTCTCTCGTTGACTATTTTCTCTCAATTTTTCTCAACCCCTTCTTCTTCCAACTTTCCTCTATTTATAGCCAAGGTTAGTAGGGAGATCATGATTACATTCACCGTTAGTGCTATTGAAGGTCCAGTATTATCTGGTTAAAGTGGTTGTTTAGGTGAAAGGGCGGTGCAGCATTTATGATCTTGGAACTTGGCTCCATTTTCACCGATTGTGTTCGGCAACTCACGTTCCCGTGCATATCATGACCTTCCCGGGTATTGACTCATGCGCTCTACCGGGAAATATTAACCGGTCAACCCCGGGAACTTAATACCCAAAACTTGTTTTAGGCTCTAAGGCAGTTTCAAGAAGGGCATAAGGTAACTGGAACTTTCTGCTGGGCCTGCGCCCAAGGCCGGTATGGGCTTGGGCCCGGGGCCTAGATGGGTCTGGGCCCAAGGCCAGTATGGGCTTTGGGAGCTTGGTGCCGTACAAGTGCCATGTCAAATTTAATAGTATTAAGTCATTAAATTCTCTTCTAAAAATAAACAAAAGGTCATTAACTCTTACCCTCCACCGTTGTGTTCTTCTTCTCTCTCATATGCCAGGATGTCCATGGACTCCTCCAATGGAACCAAATAACTCGACAAATGATAAGGCATTAGCATTTTTCATCTTTTCAATTAGATGTGAATGATATGCACTTGTGTAAATAGATTTCATGGGAATAGGCAACGATTGAATTAATTTGTTATTTGACAATTCTCCTGAAACAAATAGATATGAGTAATAAACAACCTTCACTACATTAGCAGACTAACTGATTTATTAACTTTATTTTGTTGTGATGGGCTCGTACTATTTGTTGATCTTTAGTATTCCTAATAGAAAAGTTATGCCCTCCACCCAAAATCCCCTATGAATATACTGTAGAGAAGATGTTGCAATCTAGTGGTTGTTGCATGTTAGAGGATGTTAAATCAAGGATTTGGATAGTTGGTACTTCTAATAAGTCTTTTAAAAGGATCTTTTAAATGTTGCATGTTTTCAGATTTGCTGCTAGTACCACAATAAAAGTACAATGTATCGATTCCCTTGTTGATTTATTTGGTTCATTGGAGGAGTTCATGTCGCAAATGAGAGAGAGAGGTAGAAGAAGAAGACAACGTGGAAGGTGAAAGACTTTAATGACTTTTGTTAATTTTTAGAAGAAAATTTAATGAGTTAATGATATTAAATTTGACATGGCACTAGTGTGTTTTTAACCATTAGATCTAATGGAAATTAATAGTTTAAAAAATGTGTAACTTTTATGGAGTTACACTAAGTGTAATTTGAATCTATCTCATATATATGTATATATCATATATTATATATAATAGCAGAAGCTTTTTCCTGCCATTAAGGAGGTGCTGCCATGTAGGAAAAATGCCCATCTAAAATTCTGCCACACTTGCAATTTAAAAGCGATAAATTATGTTGTTTCCATAATGACAAAACACTATTTTAATAGTTTCCCAGTTAAAAAAAAAAAATAAAAAAAAAATTTGAATTGTTAAAATTAAATACGAGTGAAAGGTCCATAAGAGGAATTGAGATATGGAGATAGAGAGAGACAGATACAGAGAAATAGAGAGACATAGATATAGTCCATAAGGCGCACAGGAATTGAGATTGAAGGAGAGAAATCTAAGTGCCATAAACACACATAGGAATTGAAATTGAGAATGAGGGAGAGAAAGCTAAGTGCCATCAACACACACAGGAATTGAGATTGAGGAAGAGAAATCTAAGTGTCATCAACACCGTTACCATCAAATTATTGGAAGTACCACCGGTAAAATTTTTTTTTTTTTTTTCTTCTTCTTTCTTAGATCTGGGTAGAAGAAAATATTACAATTCCTTTAAACTTTAAAGTTTGATCAACCAGAAGACTTGCTTGCTGTGCGGAGACTAAGGAAGAGAAAGAGATCGACGGAACTAAACACAAACCAGTGAAAAACAATTCCTTTCACTCCATCATTTCAATTTCATCTTAATTGCTGCTCTAATCGTTCTTAATAGCCGAAACATTTGATTTTTTGTTGACCGCGTCTCATTACGCCACATGGTTACATAAATTTGTGCCACGTTTACTTTTAAAAATACTGAAACATTGTGCCTTTTCATTCGGTGGAATAAAAAGCAATGTTTCAGTAATATTTTAACTTTTCAATTCCATTGTATTCTGTAACCTATATAGTAAGTTAGAGAAACAATATTCTATCTTTTTGGTAGTAGTTACAAAATAGCAACGTTCCAAGTAGGGTTTATAACATATCATTATAACCTTTCACGTTTTCACATGTTTCTAAAAAAAATACTAATACTCACGGTTTCACATAAGAAAAGATATATATTAAACAAAAAAACTGCCATTGATAAGCAAACATCCATATGGTGTAGATAGAGAAAGTAATAAGAATGTTCATCAAAAAGAGAAAGTAATAAGAATGAGAAACGAGCGGTACAAGTAATGATAAAAACCTAAACCGACGAAGGTTACACCCAAGCCAATTCAGAAAACTTTCTTAAAGATCCTTTAGAGAAGGAGTAGAAGAAGAAGGAGGAAGATGAGATGACAGTCTCACCACTCGACTACAAGTTGTCTCTGTTACCTTACGATTCAATTGCTTCATTCTCTGTCAGGTAGGCTTCTTCTTTTTTGATTGATTTCTCATATTCCCAAAAATCCCTCGACAAAGATATCTAAGTAGAAACCAATGGCTGTCTAAAGTGGGTATGTGTTTCTTATTCAAATCTTTATTGTGGGAATCATTGTTGATTGAAGATTGGTAGTAAAGATTGGGTTTTCTAGGGTCGTTTATGAAAAAATTCAAATAGATTTTTTGATGTGTTTTGTTTGATTCTTTATTTTGTTTCATATGTGTTAAGTTTAGGAATTGTTATAGTTTCACTATTAATGCTTTGGGATGTCATATAAACTTCAATGTGATTATTTATTTATTTTTGGTATATGAATATTGATATTGGGGGAAAAAATGTTTGACAATGAATAAGGAAGAACAAGGAAAAGGTGATGTAAGAGTTGAGGCATTGCAATTTGCAAAGCCCGTTTGTGGGCTTTTTCTTTTTTATTTACAAAAAAAATAAAAAAATCGTTGTTATAGATCTTGGAGTGGCCAAAGAAATAGGAACAATTTGAAAACATGGAATGATCTATGATATTTGACACATTTTGTTTACCAAAATGAAGCTTCAGCCAAGTAATACAAATATTTAAAGTGGTAAGAACTATAAGTGGAAGAAAATTTCAGCATTACGAAATAAAATGTATCAAATGGAGACAAATTACTCATAAGAAATAGGAATAAAGGGTACAGATTAATGCTATGTGACATCGAGGCAAATCATTTGTGAAAAAATGACATTCATAAGAGCCATAGCTACTTTTAATGTTGCATTGTAAAGATATCATTGTTAGTTTTGAGTTTGAAAATTTTATTCTTAAAATTTTTTTTTACTATGTTTTAACTCAGTTTTATTTTTACTATGATATTCATTGTTTTTACTATATTTATGTACAGAATGTGAATTGTGACACTAGCAAGTAACATGATTTAGAGGCATTAATTTTGACGGTAAGAATGATACATTGCTAAAGATCAGCAAGTAACATGATTTAGAGGCATTAAAATCAAAGATTATAGCAACATGACCAAGCCTCCTTTTTCCTCTCTATTCTTTTTTGTAGAATCTTGGGAAACATCATAGAAGATCAAATTCTACATGGGCTTTAAAGAAAGGTTAGCGATTTTTTTACTTTAATTTTAGGATTTTCCCCTTACCTTATATCTTTATTTGTTAGTGGGAGTGAGAGTGAAGTTGTGGTTTTTAGGTCCAATTTGGCACTTTGGTTTACTAATATTTTTAAATTGTGTTCTTTTAATTCAAAACTTTTGAATAAGATTCTAAACATATAGTAGATTTTTGGGTGTCAATGTCAGTTAGTTACTATTTTGTTATATTAGATGTTACCCATAAGATAATTTTACACAAGCTATGAGTTTTCCATCTTTGAAAGATTGGATCTTCATCAAAACATATAGAGGCTTAAACTTAAAATTTTATTTTAAATTTGGGAGTTTAATAGGATTTAGTTTTTGGTATTTTGATCGGTTGGTTTTGATTTAGGTGATTGGGTTAGATTTTTGTTTTAATTAAGGTTTTGATTTAGAACTATTCCTCTTCATGTACTATAATTTCAAAAGGTTGTTTATTAATTTGAATGAAATTGTTGCCTCTTTTTGGTTGTTTAATTGTTTTGATTATGATTAAGTTTGTTTCTTTGTTTGGTGTTTTTAGGTTCACAAAGCAGTTTATTTAGGCTATTATCAAATCGACCTCAACCTTGGACTCATAATTTGAGCTTTTCACAAAGACAGTGCTCAGTGAAGGCATTAGACGCTAGGTCAAAACATAATGATTTGATGGCCCCTGGCGAGTGCAAAAGTTTGAGTTTTTAAAATGTTTAAATTTTTTAATCACAAAGTCATTATCTTTTTCAATCATTTTTTATTATTTTAATGATTTAATTTAAAAAATATTTCATTAAACAACTACTTCATTTTAATAAGTTGAGTATTTTTAGGGTTTTAGAAGGTGCAGAAGTGGTGGATAAAGTAGAGCAGCCTTAAGTTGCACATTGTTATGGTGGATATCAAACTATCATCCTTATTAGTTTATGTAGTTCGATGATATGGTTCCTTATGCTATGAAGAGTGAAGGAGGTTGTGTATGGGCTTGCAAAAGATGGGGATGTACAGAGTGATTTCTTAGCTTAAGGTTTGTGTCAATGACTCGATATGAGAATAATTTGCGCTTGACATATTGTTCTTTGTAACTTTTGCTTCTTTTGCTGTAAGTGAATGGACAGATGCCTAGGGTCATATTTTAAAGTTTTATTATTTAAAATCCAAAAAAAGGTGTCGATATTTTTCTCATGGAATTTTTATAGATGTTGCATTTGTATTTTTTTAAAGGTTTTGATATCTGGGATTTGTATAAAAATGTTTGCTTGCTTTGTTGGTTTTGGTGTTGTTGGCACACAAACAACTCATTAGGGAGAAGCTTCTGGAAGAGGAGGCTGAACAAAATGTCAAGCAGGAGGCCAAGAAGGAAAAATACTTGGTAAGAAGTTTGTCATACTCGACTACATTTTTTAAGATCTATTGCTGCATTAAGGTTGTATCAATTAAGTGCTTCTGCATTTAGGGATACAATACTCGTTAATGTACATCTACTGTAATAGTTAGCCAGTAGTTGTTAGCAAATATTAAGGTAGTTAGCATTGCACTAGGATTACTATTTTTCCTTGATGTTCAATAAATAATATTGAGACAAACAAATTTAATTCTATGCAACACTTAAAGAAATGAAATCATTTTGAGTTCAAGCCTAAGGTAGACTTGGCCGTGTATGAAAATGGAGGAATGCCTTGATTTGGTTGGATGAAAGTTTTTGATTTAGTTGAGCGATTTTTTTTTTTGTTTAAATAATAATATTGCTACAATAATTTGATGATTTGGGGACAATCTTATATTGGGGACTATTTAGCTCTCAATAATTGAAATTACAAAAATGTTTAAACCTGAACATGTTAACATTTGATTTAAGACAATCCCGTGCATCGCATAAGTTAGCGACTAGTAATAACTAATAGCCAAAATTTTTGACTTTTTGTTGACCTCTCCTCATTGCACCATGTGGTTACACAAATTAATGCCACGTTTACATTTTAAAACAACCAAAAAATTGTGCTTTTCGTTTAGTGGTTTATGCGAAACGTTTTACTCTTAAACAGTAGTTACAGAAATTAAAAAAAGAAAAACACTTTTTTTAAAATCGTGACAAATCAACAAATAAGCCTTTTTTATTTTTTGAAAAACAACCAACAAATAACCCAAATCAAATATTTTATATTTTTAGCCTCACCCCCACACACATTCACCAAAATTTTACTCCCTAATTTTTTTTTTTTTTTAAAAACAAACCATTTCAGTGGGTAAGTTCTTTAATTGTCTCTTTATATATTCTCAACTTCACTTCAATTTTTCCTCGGCCCCTTTTTCCTTTGCGAGAAGAAACTTTATGAAGCGAGATAGGACATAGGATTGTCTCCACTAGCCTGCCGCTGTCACATAGCGGAACTGCTACAGTGAAATTTTCTTCTTTTGTTTTTCCCTTTCAGTCCACCGTCAAGCATAGAACCTTTACCCTTTACCCCTCTCAAACACAGACCCAAGTTGTTTCGTAGAAAGTTTGCAAGGGCATGACCATGGGTACTAACATTTTCAATCTCCGACCTGGCCTTCATATCAGACCATTCTCTCTCGATTTTTCTTAGGTTTTCCTTTATTGGTTTTTTTTTATTGGCATTACTTTTGTATGCAATTTTGTTAATCAAATGGTTTGATAAAAGTGTATAGACATTTTAAGTGGAATTTCATAGTGGGTTTGTGTAATTGTGTCTAGAATTGTAATTTTGAGATTGATTTACTTGATTTTGATTGCTCGAATTTATTCGTTAAAAAGAATTTTCCACAATGATACTTTTTGGGGTTAGTTTTATTACTTCTATTTAAACTAAGTGATATTTGAATGCTGGTAGAATTTCATAGTGAGGTTGTGTTTGAAATTGTAATTTTCAATTCAGCTTGCTTGATTTTGATTGCTCAAACTTCTTTCTTCTCTACGTTCCCCCTTGTTGGAAAATATGGCTAAATAAGCAAGTTTTGATTCAAAATTATAAACCTTAAAAAATTAACAATGACAAAAATAAATAGACAAAGTTAGAAAGATCTCACAAACTATAGAATCAGCAAAATGCATTGTTCTTAAAGGTTGATTCATGCCACCCAGAGTAGAACTCAGTGCGAGTGACACTCTTGGCCAAAGAACTCCCCAAGATTAGACTATAAAAATTTCTTCAAGTTGGATGCACACCCAAGCAAGAAGAACCAAGAACAACCTTATTTGCCTTTCCTTAAAACCAAAAATTGAAGTTTAAATTTTGTGCAGAAAAACCAGAGCAAATAGAGGAGGGAGATGGCTAGAGAAGCTGAAGAAGGACTTGTATGAATAGTGTGAGTTATAGGGTTATATAAGCTAATGATGCCGAAAAATCAACAGTAAGTCACACGACCTCACTTGCTCGAAACAATACCTGCAAAATGAAAAGAAAAGATCTCACAAAGAGCACCGGTGTGGTGTCAGCCAAATACCCTCCGAATGTCAAGTTAGAACTTCTCACAACTATAGAGTGCCAGAGCCGGGGTGAATTATACGTACCGTTGTTTATGAGAGTCTTGGGTTTTTATAGTAGTAAAGGGTTGACCTCTCTTCCTTGGCTTAGAAGTCTTTTTCTTATAAGAGTTTCCATGAACGTTTTAAGTCTATTATGGTTATATATCTTGTATTTCGGCAACCATCTAAGAATTATACATAACCTAAGTCTTGCGTGGCTCTTCGGACCACAGCCTTGGGGGAAATTAATTACTATACAGTTTTATCTTAGAATTAAATAGAACCCAAGTCTTGCGTGGCTCCTCGGACCAAAACCTTGGGGGAAATTAATTGCTATGCAGTTTTATCTAAGAATTAAACATAATCCAAGTCCTGCGTGGCTCCTTGGACCACAGTCTTGGGGAAAATTAATTACTATGCAGTTTTATCTAAGAATTAAATAGAACCCAAGTCCTGCGTGGCTCCTCGGACCACGGCCTTAGGGGGAAATTAATTGCTATGCAGTTTTATCTAAGAATTAAACAGAACCCAAGTCCTGCGTGACTCCTCGGACCACAGCCTTGGGGGAAATTAATTACTATGCAGTTTTATCCAAGTGTTAAACAGAACCCAGGTCCTGCGTGGCTCCTTGGACCACAACCTTGAGGGAAATTAATTACTATGCGGTTTTATCGAAGACTTAAACAAAACCCAAGTCCTGCGTGGCTCCTCGAACCATAGCTTTGGGGGAAATTAATTACTATGTAGTTTTATCCAAGTGTTAAATAGAACTCAGGTCCTGCGTGGCTCCTAGGACCACAGCCTTGGGGGAAATTAATTACTATGCAGTTTTATCTAAGAATTAAACAGAACCCAAGTCCTGCGTGTCTCCTCGGACCACAGCCTTAGGGGAAATTAATTGTTATGCAGTTTCATCTAAAAATTAAATAGAACTCAGGTCCTGCGTGACTGCTTGGACCACAGGCGGGGGGGAGATTAGTCCCTCAAAAAGGGCGCAAAATCATGAGGGAAGAGTCTTATTATCTCATTCATACTTAGTCGTATTACTTAAACTGCGAATGGTGAATCACCATCAGAAATCTAGTAACACAGTCGAAATCCATTCATAGCGAAAACGAAAGTTGAAGCAGTAAAGATAAAGTTCAAAGAAAAAATTATATCATTCATTAAGCTTCGAAGTGAGTCATCCTACAAACATTAACAAAAGCCAAGGAAATGGAAAGCAGAACAAAATAACTGCAAGAGAACCCCTACACTAATGCCTTATACTTTATCTTGGGTTGAGCCCTTTACAGGATCCTCAGCCTTGGGACGATCATCTCCTGCTTTGGGTTTGGGTCCAGCATCCTTGGCTTGCGCGACAATGTCTCTTATAATGAGGGCGTCCTTCGGTGACTTGTCTTTGGCTGGTGGCTGTGCCTCCTCGTCCCCCCCTCTCCCTTCAGGTATGATGGAATTGGGAGCAGTGGTCGGGGCGGAAGAGGGCTCCTCAGGAGGATCCGAACCTAGAATCTCACGAATATCCTCAGGGAAGAAGATATTCTCGATCCTCCTAAGGTCGAAGTCCGCAGGAACTGCCGCCCGGTCCATGGCTACTCCCCAGGACTCAGTGACGTAGTCCCTGCAAACCACAGCCACCTCCTCGGTCAGCCTAGCTTCAGTGTCCGTCACCCCGCGCTCATAAGAGGCTGCCACTGCAGCCTCAGCCGCCTCTCTGGCCAAACGAGCCGCCTCCTTCGCCTGTAGCAGCTGCGCCTTAAGGTCCGAGACCATTTGCTTCTCGGTCGCAAGGTTTATTCCTGCTAAATGGAGCTGCTGGCGCATGTCCTCAGCCTACCTCGTTGTGATCTCAAGGCTCGCCTTAGCACTGTCCCGGGCCTTAGTTACCTCTTTGATCTTCTCGTTTAGGCGCTCTTTTTCCAGCTGAAGGACACCCGCGGCCTTCTCCGAGGCAAGGCGGGACTGAACCTCAGCATTCACCTCCGCCTGAGAATTCTTTGCCCACTTCTCAGCCACAAAGACTTGTTGGGTGACCTGCATAGGAATAACGGAAGAATCATTAAAACAAAAACGACAGGTGGACGAGCACGGAATAAGGAACCTGAACAAGGGAGAGCCTTCGTTTTACCATAACAAGGTCTCTCTTCAATGACATGAAGAGATCCGGCTGCCTAGTGGCTCGGAGCCCGTCCATGTCACGAGGCAAAAGGAGGGGCTGCTGCAGGGCCTCGGCGAGATAAGACGCCTACCCACGCTGGGACTCCCAAAGGGTTGCATCCCACAAGATGGGAGCACCATCCAACTCCAAGCGGGGAGACCAGGTGCGCTGCTCCATTCTAAGGGCAGCCTCCCCTCAGCTATCAACGGACTTCGTCCTTTTGTCTTTGGGCTCCTTGCCCTTTTTCTGTTGTTTGGCCTTTTGGGGGCCGACCTCACCCTCCTCCAGTTCTTCGACTGGCCTCTTCCGCCTTAAATTGGGAATAGGTTGTAGCGCGGGGTTAGTGGAAGGAGGAGGAGGAGGAAGGTTGGCTGGAACCTGCTCTTTAGGGGCATCCTTGGAGGATTGCCCCTTGTTCCTATTAGATATAAGCCCCCTCAGACCGGATCTCGGCTTTAAGTCCATGCCTTCCTCTTTAATTTCTTGGCTCGTGTCAATCCGAGCGACTGTCAGTCCAAGAGAGTGAGCCACCGAAAAGCGATCAAGATCCGAGCCGGAATCTAAAAGCTCTAAGGGCCTTGTTGATTCCTCGCCCTCCTCATCGAAGCGGAAATGATCGATTTCAACTTCGAGGGATGAGTGCAAGGAGTCAATTCCCTCCCCTAGAACGGCTACCTCTTGGAGAACGCGTTGAGTGGGCGGTTGGACTAGAGGTAGGTCTCTTTGAGCAAGGAAACCCGGCTTAGGAACGTCAATACGGGCTAATCGAGGACTCCCAGCCCTTATCACCTGACCCACGTCCATAAAAGCACAAGAGAGAGGCTCGTAATCCAAGATGAGGTGAGCGGCACGCAATTTCCCGTCCTCGCTCATAAAGATCTCGGACCTTAGGAGGTAGTTGAGGGCTTGGACGTTGACCAGACTGATCCTCGGAGTAGTGTGTGCTTTGTCTGCAAAATATCCAAAAGGAGGGTTACGTCAGTCCGAGAAGGAAAATAATCAAAACCGAGACCAAAACAAATGAAAGGAAAACTCAAAACTAAGATCCCCGCTGGGGGACTTGATCCTAGAGTGCCCCACCTGGTGCTCCCGCCCTAATTGGGCAGCGAAGACCGTCCTGCCATGCTCCGAAGACCGTCCGAGGAGCAATATTCTAAACCCACTCCTTGTGGGATACGGTATTTGGCCTTAAAATCTTCCATGCCGGCCGAAGAATCTACTAGATTCTGAAACTTACCCATCCTATCAACCCTAGGTGGCATGGAAAAAGGTTTGCTAATGAAAGGAGGCCGAGGAGAACAACAAAGGAGGAGAGTTAAGGAATACGGGAAAATGAACACTTACAGGAAGCGCGAGTTCTAAATCTCCCGAGCCTTCAAAGGATCCGCCTAGTATCCTTACAGAAATGGCTATGGACTTTTGAGTGGTTTGCGAGAGAAAGTGCTGAAGTGCTCTGGAACGCTTGAGTGTCTTTTCTAAAAAAGGGAAAGTAATCTCCCTCAGAAGCCTTATATAGCAAGGAAAAAATAAACGGGATTACTCCGCCCAAAGAATGGGAGGAACGTCTACTGTTGATTAAGCGCCCCACTGTTGGATGTGAGGGAACATAGAGCTGCCTGGTGCAATTAATGGCACCACGTGGGCTACGAAACGCCAGTAGCAATAATGAGGCACGTGAGACTGTACTCCCACACGCGTGAATCAGGAAATTAGGATAATTTATCTAATAAATGTCAAAATCCCACCTTTTCTCCTCGGATAAGAGGGAAAAACCGGAATTTTGAGGGGCTATTATGGGGGCAAAGGTCCAAAATCATACAATGGACCTTGGGCCCCATACAGGAAGATTAACCACGTCCGAGGAGAAGACGTGGGTGCCAAAAGGGCTCCCAGCCCAGTTCTCGTGGGCATGAAGACATTTAAAGGACAGTCCGAGGAGAAATGTCTCCTCGAACGTGACAAGTATGGCTCAAACATGCACTCTACCTACTAAGTGGACCCACCCCGGCGGACATTATTTACGAGGACGAGTCCCACAGACCTGTGCAAAGAAGGCAACGTAAGATGTCCAGGGAGAGGCTGCAACTGTCACATTAAATGCGTTGCAGCTACTTCTCTGGTCGCATTAATATGGAGAGAACTTGTGAACAGTGCTGTCTTGGCTACCACAACTCACAGAAAGATGGAGGGGGATATCTGATGGGACAAGCACTCAAGTGAGGGTCCAGATAGACAACAAGTGTAAGGCCATAATGGCTTCAAGAAGACTATATAAGAAAGGGAGTCCTCACGAGGAAGGGTGACGAAAAAAGAGGAGGAGAACGGAAGAACAGGATAAGAGCCGTGGACTTAGAGTAGGAACCAGCAAACATTCATCTCATCTCCTCGAACTGAGAACATATGGGCATTAACAGGAATTGTTTGTGTCTAATGATTGTATAGTCCAACCCTAACCACTGTCCACTTCGCTAAAATCTAGTTCTGTAGCCCACTCTCTACAAATTCATTGTTTCTAGGCTCCTTGGACTAAGACCCCATACTTGTTGGGCTTGGGCCCCAAATTGAGACCCTACAAATATTTTTACAACAATCTCACCACACAATTAACTTCAATTTTTGCCTTTTATTCTAAAAAAAAAAAAAAATTTAGATATCACTTTTTGCAAAAGTAATAACTTGTTACCAATTTTTTTTATAAAATTATTGTAAAATATGGATGGACTTAAAAATTGATAAAATTATTGAAATAATCATTTTTTATATAATATTGTAAAAATTGATGAACATATAACATATAATAAAGTGTTATTAAAACTGATACAAATATATAATATGTCATATAAATAACCAAATATAAGGTATACATGGTTATTTGATTATTAATTTTTTTGTACTTATTTAACGTGTATTTGCTTAAACCTTTCTTTTAGCAATTATATATATATATATATATATATATATATATATATATATGTATGTATGTATTGTGGGGGCAAATGCCCAAAATCATATAATGGGTCTTGGGCCCCATACGGGAAGATCAACCACATCCAAGGAGAAGATGTGGGTGCCAAAAGGACTCCCAGCCCAATTCTCGTGGGCATGAAGATATTTAAAGGGCAGTCCGAGGAGAAATGTCTCCTCGAACGTGATGAGTATGGCTTAAACATGCACTTTGCCTACTAGGAGGACCCACCTCGGTCCCCGGCGGACATTATTAACAAGAACGAGTCCCATAGACCCGTGGCAAAGAAGGCAACGTAAGATGTCCAGGGAGAGACTGCAGTTGCCATATTAAATGTGTTGCAGCCATTTTTTTGGCCGCATTAATGTGGAAAAGATCTGTGAACAGTGCTGTCTTGCCTACCACAACTCATAAAAAGGTTGAGGGGGGTATCCGATGGGACAAGCACTCAAGTGAGGGTCCAGATAGACAACAACTGTAAGGTCATGATGGCTTCAAGAAGACTTTATAAGAAAGGGAGTCCTCACGAGGAAAGGGGACGGAAAAAGAGGAGGAGAACGGAAGAACAGGAAAAGAACCGTGGACTTAGAGTAGGAAACAGCAAACATTCATCTCATCTCCTCAGACTAAGAACATATGGGCATTAACAGGAATTGTTTGTGTCTAATGGTTGTATAGTTCAACCCTAACCACTGTCCACTTCGCTAAGATCTAGTTCTGTAACCCACTCTCTACAAATTCATTATTTTTGGACTCCTTGGACTAAGACCCCATACTTGTTGGGCTTGGGCCCCAAATTGAGACCATACAACAATAATTTTCAATATTTAAATAACATTTCATGAATTTTTATATACACCAATATTTTCAAAAAAATACGAATAATGCTACAAAATTTTTTTTTTCTTTCCGTGAAAGCTAACCATCTAACACACGCCAAACAATCTTCTGCGGCCAAGTAAATGGGAATGGGACAATATTGAAAAAGTGAGACGGGTACCGAAGCCGGATACCATGACAGACGTGACCAGAAAAATGTACAACCACTTTACTGGTGCTTGTCATTGTCAGGAGCATTAAAAAATAGCAAATATTGTCTACTTTTACTTAAATACCCTTTCAACTATTTTTACCATTCTCTTTTTATCTCTACCTCATACTATAGCTTCTTCATTCACCCTTATTTTTATTGATTATTTTCCCCTCTCCCATGCGGCAACAACATCTGGGTGAAACTTAGTTTAAAAAAAAAAAAAATTAATAAATTTAATTCAATTTAAACTGTTTTACTATTATTATTATTATTGTAAGGACTGAATTTGTATTAGGCCCAATATAGGATTGGGTTATAATCCAACAAGTCTAAACAATAAATTTGTAGAGTGTGGGTGAAAAAACTAGTTCTATTCGGTAATGAAGATAATAACAGTGGACTATTTAAGAGAATTAAACACAAGTAAAATAAGAAAATCTGTCCTCGGCACAGTCCGAGGAGTTATGTTATAATGTCAAGTTTATAATCAAGGTTACAAGAGTTCTATGGATTATTACAAAGTTTCTCTTAATTTTTTTTTATCCCTTTTTTTAAGTCACCTTCTCATTCTATATATATAACTAATATTTTACTGACAACCAGTGCACCAAAACAAAATTAAAAATCATATTTTATTAGTAATACGTTAATTTTAATAATTATGCAGTAAAATATGTGATATTTTCAACATCAATTTTCTTTTAAATGTCTTACGTCCATAAATTTTTTTTTTAACACTTTTATAGGATATATAAGTGATTATTTGTAATTTGTTCTAATTTTAACCTACTATTAAAGTTACTTTTTTATCCACTAATAAAAATTCGTAACAACTTAATACTTAAGATCTTATTGATAAGTGTGTTTGAACATACTTTTGAACATTTTAAATAATATTACACATATTTTTACATATTTTTTCATTCACACGTATATCAAAACTATCCAAAAAAAAAAAAAACACCCTTTAAAATTTACCGTGAAAATAATGTAAAAATTCTGTGAAGATTGAATTTTTATTTTTGTTTTGGTATACGTATCTCAATTTTCAACTACCATGTACCAACAAATTATTTTTTATAACTCACTTTTTTATTGTTTTTGATAGGATAACTCACTTTTTTTTCACCGTCACCGCTCATTCTCTTTATGTTGCTTTATTTTTATCTTGATTTTATCTCCTCCTTTGGTCAGCATCACGTAGGCATTTCTCATTTCAAATTTCAAAAAGAAAGTCTTATCTCTGGTCAGGTTCTTGAGTGACTGACATCTGAGTATGAGAGGTGTGAACAGAAGTCTTAAAAGGAGTACTTTTGTAGAGGCAACTCAAGAGTCTCAGACAAAATAAGAGTTATAAGACGTGTGTGGCAGAGATCAAAAGAGAAAAAAAATATTGACAGTAGTGATTCGACTCAAACAGTGACAACGTTTTTTATTTATTTATTTATTTTCAAAAAACGCAAGGGGCAAACATACAGTGACTAACCTGGCACACTGATGTGATGTATATCTGTGTTAGAATCTACTGATATGACTCAAAGGAGTTTGTAGAGGGGAATTGGAACCGGAGAATTTGAATCTTGATTTAGTTTAGAGGGTTGGATTTTTTTGTTTTTTTTTTGCTGAATAAACGGTTGGATTTGAAATTCCCACTTGTGCAAGAAAGGATGCTCAGATTGGTTTCCTTTCTGTTTTACGTACCCAATAACCGAAGCCCATGGCATGTGATTCACATGATGTGAGACTATTTTAGTATATAATGTCAAGCCGACACTCTTTTGTAAATTAAGGCTTCGTTTGGTAAAGATATTAAACAATTTATTTTTAATTTTTAAATAATATTATACTTATTTTTACATTTTTCACCATATATAATTAAATAAATATAAACAACGTTACTTAATCTACACTAACAGACTAAATTTAAATTTACGTTGGATTTGACTGTAACTGTTTGGACTTTAGTTAATAAAGACAAAAAATAGTCACTACTACTACAGTTTACATACAAATAACAAAATGAAAATGAAAAGTGTTTTATCCATAGAACATTTGTTACAGTGTTAATTAAACGTGGGTTTTGTAAAGTTCAGCTTTTTTTTCATTTTTTACTTTTATAAAAAATAAGTAAAAATTGTCAAAATATTATATATTTTTTTTTTCATAAAAATTTCTTTTAAATGAATCTTAACAACATTCATTAGTATTTTCTTTTAGGAAAAAAAGGATGAGCTCTAAAGAGGAGAGAAGGTGTGAAAAGAAGAGTGTTTGGAAAATTGAAAAAAGAAGAAATAAATGTGGTTTGACATTGATTAGATCTTGACATGATTTTGGCAGGTGAGAGACTGAGAGAGAATAGAGGGAAAACTAACCTCAAATGAAAAGGAGAAACTAAATTTAAATTTACGTTGGGTTTGACTGTAACTGTTTGAACTCTAGCTAATAAAGGCAAAAACAGTCGCTACTAAATTCTGGTGACATAACCTTTGTGCATAAGTTTGTGCACAACTCGCCAGGACCACTCCAACTACAATAGTTTACATACAAATAACTAAAATAAAAGTATTTTATCCTTAAAACATTTGTTATTGTATTAATTAAACGTTGATTTTGTAAAGTTTAGATTTATAATTATATTCTTGTTGGATTTAATTTTGTGCTAGTTTTTTTTTTGGAGAATTAATGTATTATGTTAAATTTTGTGTCAAATTTAATTGTATTATGTTTAATCATTTTTTTCATATTTGTGGGAATTAATGTAAGAGTTATGTGAGATTTTTGTAAAAAATTATGAATACAGTGAATTTTGCGATTTACTTGCAACTAGCTCACGAGTTTAGCTAATATTTTTAGATTTATATCAATATATATAGAAAAATATTGTGTACTCTTGGAGTATCATAAATGTATACTTTTTTATTTTACAATAATAATAGATTTTACTAATAAAATTCATGATAAAACCTACCATTCATATAAGAAGAAAAAATATGTATTTATGACTCCGATAATATCTAATAATTTTCCCAGTATCTACTGATATTTCAAGTCTTATCGAACTACACAATACACATGTCAATTAACAGTATAATTTTCTTGGAACTAACAATGCTATAAGCCTTGGAACTAACAAAGCTATAAGCCTATAAATGTTTTACCCGTAGAATATTTGTTATTGTATTAATTAAACGTGGATTTTGTAAAGATCAAATTCATAATTATATTTTTGTTGGTTTTAATTTTGTGTCAAATTTGATAGTATTATGTTCAATCAATTTCCTGCTCTAAACCATACTTCATGTCTTAGAGCATCTCTAATAGTATCAATAAAGGCAAAATACTCTCTATTTTGGAAAGTATAATAAAAAAATGCTGCTCCAATAGCCTTTTTATATATGAAATTTTTTTTTTTGTTAATAAACAGTAATTCATAAAGTCTGATGAGTTACTGTTTATTTTTCAAATCCTTTTTTACTATTATAATAATTAGTGTTGAATAAAAAAAATTGAAAAATGTATAATTGTTAAAAAATAATAATAATAAAATAAAATTAATATTTAAATGAAATAGAATCGGTTGAAAAATAGATTTTAAAAAATAGATAAATAAAAATAAAAATTACTGTTTATATTTCAAAAAATAAAAAATTTGATAATTCTATTAAAGATACTTTGATTGAAGTACAAAATACACATCAATTATCAATATAATTTTCTTGGAACTAACAAAGCCATAAGCCTAAGCTACATCAGTAACTTTACTAAAGACCCTTGGAACTAACAAAGCTATAAGCCTATAAAGCTACTTTAGCTAAGGAAAGTTTTGAAAATCTAGGGGGATGATGATACTGGTGAAGAAAGAATTAGAGTTACGGCGAGGGGAAAAAGTAAATAAAAATATATATAGAGAGGAAGGGGTGAGCCTAAAGAGGAGAGAAGGTGTGAAAAGAAGAGCATTTGGGAAATTAAAAAAAGAAAAATTAAATTAGATCTTGACATGATTTTGGCTAGGGGTGTGCAAAAAACCCACCGATCCGTCAAACCCGATCCAACCCAACCCGACCCGTCGGGTTGGGTCGGTTTTTAAGGCTTGGTGGGTTGGGTTAGGTTACAAAAAAAAATTTTATGGCGGGTTAGGTTGGGTTTGGGTCATAAAATTACAAACCCGCCAAACCCAACCCGACCCATCCATATTTAATATATATTTAAAATATATTTTTATATTTAATAATTTAAAAAAAAAATCAATTGTAGGGCACTTATGTGTGTGTATATATATATATATTTAAATATATATTATATATTTAATAATTAAAAAAAAAACAATTGTAGAGCAGCATTTCCTTAGTTCCTCTTACTAATACTAATTTAATATATATATATATATAATATATTATATAATTAATAATTTTTTTAAATAGCCAGTTCTTCCTATCTTATATAAAAACCAATTAGTTCACACAAATCCTAATAAATTACTATTGTTGTTTAGTCATTAGTGTTGTTTGCTTTTAAGGAGTTGCATTGATACTAATCTTTAGGTTTTTTTAATATTTTAATATTTTTTTTTTCTACTCAATTTAATAATAATAAAAAAAAATTTCAAACCCATGGGTTCAACCCGACCCAACCCAACCCATGTGGGTTGGGTTGGGTTGGGTTGGACTTATGTGATGGGTTGGGTTGGGTTGAGTTTTTTTTGACCCACCATGGTGGGTTGGGTCAAAAAATCCCTTCAACCCGACCCAACCCGACCCATGCACACCCCTAATTTTGGCAGGTGAGAGACTTAAGAAGAAGCAACCTTCTCCCGCTCTTCTCTCTTTCTCCTTCTGTCTTTCTCTCGCCCCAGTCTCTCCGAAACAAATCTATACCTATCAAGACAGTACATATACAAACAGTGATGTCATGTACTATACGATAAAAGTTAGGTTTAAAAATTATAATTGTGCCAAGTAGAATTACCAAATTGCAAAATGAATTTTAGATTTTTCAATAAATTCATTCACCTAAATTTTTAGATAAAAACAAATATTATTTAATTTTTATAAACTTCTTCAAATAAAGTAACAATAAGTATTCTAATGAACTTCTTCTACTTTTCTTTTTTTAATTTTATAAAAAAAATAATTTTACTAGCTTAGTTTAGTTTTTTCCTTTTGGATAAACATTTATCCTATTTCATATTTTTCTTAATAATAAAGTAACAAATTTAAAAGTATTATTTTTTCTTCTCAAATTTTTTCTCTTTTTGAATAAATAACAAAAAAATACCTAATCTTTATTAGCATTAATGTAAACTAAAAAACATTATAATAACAATCTAATAACATTAACTATTTTTTGGGATAAAGTAAAAAAAATAAATAATAACATGTAATTAACATAAACTTTTTAATTACGTAAATTCATTTTTTTTTTTCATATCAAGTTATCAACTTTTTTACAATTTAAAATTATCTAATATAAAAGTGAGGGTATATATACGGTTTGGTATATTTTTCCCTTTTCCTACCTTACGGTTCTTAATGTATTCTTTTCTTCACATACTTACCTTACCTATGAAACTTGCATGTATATATTTGCCATCTTTTTTTTTTTGTTTTTTCATAAAATTCCCTTCTTTATTTTTTTTTTTTATCAAATTGAATATGTTTTGTGTGCGGGTTGCCTTTGGTTTAGGTTTTTTTTGTTAACGTTGATCTAATTTATATGCTTATCATGGTCTTCAGAATCAATTATATATCTTCCATGAAAACTAATAGATTAATTTTAACAAAAATCTTATTCACTTTTTCAAAGATTTGTTTTCTAATATGTGTAGATCCCACAGGTAGTCATGAGACCAAGATTTGAGCATCCAACACCATGATAATGAACATCACTCCACAAAGAATGGATGCAGAAAATTGATTAAATATAAAAAGTGTGATGTAAAAACAATGGATATTTAAGGTAATGTGAAATCTCCATGACTTCACTGCCTCCCCCTTGCTGTCAAAGTTAATTCAATTTTCATGTGTGTATCTTTACTTTAACTCTAATTTTAGATTTTTTTTAATATTTAGAAATTAATATTGTTTGTAATTATTGAATTCAGAGTTTTTCTGTGTCTATATATTTATGTGTGTGTTATTGTGAATTTTGGTTTCAAATTTTTTTTTTTTTTTTTTTAAATTTGGGTAGTTTTAATTTGTAAATTCTAGATGATTGCTTGGGATTAAAGTAAAAATATTAGGACAATTTTAGTCATAATTCATGCAATAGTAGGGTGTTAGATGTTGATATTAATTTTATGCTTATTTACATTAATTAACATAAACATCTTAGCATGTTTAGTGTTGATATTTGTACGGCACCTAACGCCCAAGTTCATATTGGGCCTTGTACCATGAATCAATGGTATGGGCCAAAGATCCAACCTTCACATCAACAAGAGCCCCGGCCCAAACCCACAAATAGCTACCAATGTGAACTGAGTATTGTCCGAACACTTAGAAGGCGGATTGCGTACACCCTGCTCACCGGATGCTCGGGAAACCTTTTCCGGGCACTATGCATATGCTCAGTCACATTACCAGGACACATTGCCGTTTAAGTGCCCAGCGGAACCTTAGCAAACTCCGCTGCCGAACACATTAACTAAAGTGGGAACCATTTCCAAAGCCACTCATATCTAAAAATCCACTTAAGCCCATTGATATTGGACCCTTCTTTGCACTAAGGAAGAAAATAATGATGATCACCCCATTAACAAAGGCTACAAATAGAAGAAATGAATGGAGAGTGAGGGGATGCAATTCTGAAAAAAGAAGAGAGTAAAGAAGAAAGCTTGAGAGGGAGAAACACAGAGAGAAGAGAGAAAAGTGATCTCATTGGGTCCCTTAGCCTAGAATAACCCAAGGTAGGATACCTAGACCCACCAGATAAATAAATTGTAAGCCCAAACATTGGTTTGGCCCAACAAGCCAATCGTCTTCTCCCCCTTGGTATATGCATCTCCCGTATGGAATATCTCTCCCCCTATAAATGTACACGAGAAATATAATTTCTCCCCTTAAGGATGTGCACAAGAGTCATATAGAAATGACAAAACTCTCTGGTATACTACTCTAGAGTATACTCTCTCCCTTTTTGACACAAATAGACAAAGGGGTCAAGGAGAAAAAAGGACAAGAGATGAAGGTATGAATAATTAGAATGATACATGAAGGGTGCGAGATGAATGAGAAAATGAAGCTCAAACCTAAGACAAAACAAAATGCTACAAAGCATAACGTAAACATGACATGCTAGGATGAAGAAACAAGGTATAGACTAATGCATGACAAGGATAGCAAAGGTGTATGCAAGAGGTGGTTATATACAATGCATGACCAATGCATGAAAAAAGTTTATGTGGGACAAGGTGTGTTAAATACACAACCAATGAACCAAACATGTTCCTAATGAGGAAACATGAGAAACCCCAAAGTTTGGTACTCATTCGAGTCCAAACAAGTGAGAAAGTGCTTAAGAGGCCTTTTATCAAACATCTAACGTGCACACTATGAACAACAATGTAAAATAATACATGAACATCATGAAATCTACCCTTAATACAAGTTCTTTTTGCCACAAGGGGCCAACATCCAAAGAAAATCATCAAAAGAAACCAATCCCATACAAAAATTTGACCCAAAAAAAAAAAAGTCTCCCCAACCCCTATGATGAAAATCTCAACCAAGAGCACATAAACTCTCCAAAACATAATCTAAGGATCAAAATCAAAGAAAAGAGTTTAGAATTACCTTTGAAGTGTTAATGGAATGAAAAACCATTCAAATTGATTGGATCTTGATGTAAAAATATTGAAAGAGGGGTTTAAGAGAGGATGGGAGAGGTTTAATACAAGTTTCCCACGAAAAGCTCTTTAAAAAGTTGTTTCTGGGCATTTCGCGACTGGGCAAGTCGCGAAAATTTTTGCAAGTTGCGAGATGAGTCGTGAAAGCTTTTGGATGAACTTGTGACTGGGGTTTCGTGACTAGCGAGTCGCGAGCTGAGTCGTGAAAAATTTCGCGACTGGCGAGTGAGTCGCGAAAAACTCTGACACCTGTTTTTCAACACAGAACATGTTTAAACAATGAAAAACAAAGTAAGCACAAAATATGAACACAAAGAGTGATAAAAAAAATCACTTCCAAATACATATAAAATGATTAAAAATTTTTTTGGATCGATCCATATATAGTTGAGTATACACACATCACATTTAAACAAGTACAATCGAACAATTGAATAAGGCATTCATTGAACATTAGGCGTGTGTGTTATGTGTGTGTGTATCAAATGTGGAATAGTCCTTAGTTTAGAATGAAATTTCAATGATCAATTTAATCAAGTCATACACAACTAGTACTAAGTCAAGTGGTCTATCTCAACTATAAAAATGAACATATATGACCTCCCACAAGAAAATGATTACCTATTTTTGAAAATTTTCATTTGGCTTCTTTACAATTCACAACATTTGATCATTTTTTGATCTTTACATCTCTTTTTGAGATCGATGCCTGAAATTTTTTATATTTCAATTTGATGAACAAGCCTTTGGCTTTTTGGGCATCATACATTTTCAATACAAGTCGCTTTCCATTTTTCTTAGTCAAATATTAGTATGTGCAACGGGTTTTACAGCTCATTATCTCTTTTCATTTTGAGATTTACAATTGTTAAGCTCTATAAGCAAAAACAATAAAATGAAAAATAAATTTATATTTGTTAATGTAAACAATAAATTTACATTTGTTAATTTCATTTTGAGATTTACTAGTATATGGTCCTTTTTTTTTTTTAACATGAGAAGTGCTACTTCCACTTTAGTAGAAATAAAATGAGAAAAACTATGGCAATGAAATTAGAAAAAATATGTTTAGAGAATCTTGTACATACGAGATTTTCAGGTTTCTTTTGCATCAATATTTCCTGAGAGTATGTACGAAACTCGACTGTATGAGTGTTGGAGGGGATTCAACAGAATTTATGAAATTGACAGTTTTTTGGACAAATTTTGTTCCACGTGAAATGAAAACAATTGTGAATATTTGCCACCACCGCAATCCGCACCGGTCCACTCCCCGAGTCAATCGGCGGATCGGCTGTTGCCGTTCCACATCCAACCGGGGCGCATCGTCGGCCCCCATCCGCTTCCCTCACGACAATTTAAAGAACTCTTTGACTCTCTTTTCAAAAAACTTTTCATCTTTCCCTTGCGATACTTGTTTGCTATCGGTCTCTCACCCGCATTTAGCCATGGATGGAATTTACCGCCCGATTGGGGCTACATTCCCAAATAACCCGACTTGTTGACAATGTCTTGTGGTGCGACAGGGTCCGGGCACGAAGGGGCTCTCACCCTCTCCGGTGCCCTCTTCCAGGGGACTTGGGCCTGGTCCACCACTAAGAACGCTTCTCCAGACTACAATTTGAAGACGCCTGTGAGGGCGCCCAATTCTCAAGCTGGGCTGTTCCCAGTTCGCTCGCTGTTACTAGGGGAATCCTTGAAAGTTTCTTTTCCTCGGCTTATTGATATGCATAAACTTAGCGGGTTGTCCCACCTGACCTGGGGTCGTGTTGGGAGCATCGCCGAGGTGACACGTGAGGGTCGTGAAAGCGCGTTCAAGCGACGGGGAGTGCATGACGGGGGACGAGGGTCGAAAAACCACCGATTGTTGTGGCGCTCATCGCTGAGGACTCGCTTTTGGAATAACTGCGCGCACGGGCGCGCGCGGGAGGCCTACTTCCGCCCACCCCGAACCGGAGTTTGGGGGGGGGGGGGCAACAATGCCTGACACCCAGGCAGACATGCAAAAGACAATTCAAGTTATAATGAAACAGTCAAGACTAACAAAGTAAGAATCCGGAGCTATTAAAGACGCAATTTAAAAGCTATAAACACAGTACTTGATCTGATTCAAATAATAAGGAAGTTAAAGCATGAAGCTAGTTCTTGCTAAGATTGAAATGCTATAGCAAGATTTGAGCTTTTCTCTTCACAAGAGTTTGGAGCCTTCTCCTTCCCCCATAAAGTTCCATGATTAAAACTTAAGAGAAACCCAATGCTTCCTAGAACAACAGAAACTAAAAGGCAAAAGAAAAACATAATCTTTCTTCTCCATTTTTTGACAGAATTAGGCCAATGTAAATGTTCCCTTGCCTTCTTCAGCTTGGAACAGTTTGGTAATCTACCATTAAGGCCGGAGAGCTTACAATTTGGAGACATCCTAACCAAAACCCACCTATGTATCTTCACAAAGAGCCTTAAAAGCTTGAGAAAAACCCCAGCTCCATATTCCAATTTCAAATTCTTTCTAGAAACATATTACCAATAAATATGCAATAAATAGTACAAAATAAAGGAAAGACTGGTAAATATCTGACTGTCCTTGTCTTGTAGTTGTATTACCAAATAACCCAGATAACAAAATGCCAAATCCCTACCTGCAAAACAATAAGAATCCAATTTTCAACCAACATTCAAATAACATTAATAGAAGAGAAATAGTGCAGTGCAGAAAGTTTGAAACAGTGCAGTGTAGATTTTTGAGAAACAGTGCAGTGCAGAGCAGATTTTAGTTGTAAAAAAGTGCAGATTTTAGATGTAAAACACAGATTTTATGCTGATCCAGATTTAAACTCACTAAAAATTGAAAATTTAGATTTAATTTCCCTATAAATTTTACAAAACCATCTCAAGCAAGGTAGTTCCAACAATTTTCCTGACTTTCTCATGAATCGAGTTGCTAAGATAGGATGGTATTAAACATCCAATTAAATGAGCAAAAACCCAAAATCAATGTCATTTTCAACATGAATTACTAAGAATTTAAAAACTAGCCAAAAAATTAAGATTATCTAAATAGGTAACCTATTGATATAAATCATGCTCTTAATTGCATATGGTCTCCCAATCAATTTAAACACTCCTATACTTCTACAATCTCCAAAAACTTAGGTCACATGGCCTACAAAAAATCTACCCCATCCAATTTTCTCACCCCTAATATCTTATTCTTTATTAGAGAGAAGTGTTTTAGTAAGAGATAATTACCATAAAGCAATCAAACTAAAAAGAATTTGCAACCTCAATCCATGCTTAAAAATCCAAACTAAAAGAAAGCTCAAAAATCCAAACTATTCTAAGTCTGAACTTAAAACAGTCAAAACATAAACCATGAAGTTGTATTTTTTCTGCAAAAAAAATTCATAGCTTTATAGTTGGGTGTAAAGAACCTAAAATGAAAAAAAATTGAGATCCTCCATTTATAAACTGCTTTTTGAGCTACTGTGCACTACATTAAATGGATCAAGATCCTCCATTTGTAAAACTGATATAACTGATTCAGTGATATATGCCAAATGTGTTTCCGCTCATGTTCACTTACTTTTCCAAACAATGAATATTCTTTGAAAAACAACTTAATCTCACAGCAAACTAATTAAATAAGAAAAGTTAAGAGATTGTTTTTCAACTCATTTAAGGTTGCTACCAAATATAAGAAAATAAGATTAGTTTTATAGAAAATACTTTTTGAAAAATGACTAATTTTTTAAAAAAACATTTTCATCGAAATAAACAGAGTGCAAGAGTTGGTTAATTGCAAAAAAAAAAAAAAAAAAAAAAAAAAAAAAAAAAAAAAAAAGATAAAAGGTACTCTTGTATTTAGGAAGAAGTGAAAATGTTAATAAAATTTAACAGATTTTGAATATTGATTAACTGGGTGTGGCGATATTAGAACTGCCTTTCATATATATATCTTGATTACAAATTTACATATAAAAGAAGCCGATGACATTTTTAATGGGTTGGATCATTGGAAAAGGAATAACAGTTATTTGCCTTGTTGATAACTAAAGGAATCTTATTACTACAAAGTGCACCATTATTACAAACAATATGACTAGTAGATCTAGAGCTGGCAGGTTAGGTAACAATATGACCAGTATGCGACTTAGAGCATTCCTAAGAGCATCCACAGCAGTGGAGCTAAAAATTTAGCTTTTTAACTCCACCAAAAGTTACTTTATCTATTTTATCTACATACATGCTGCAGCAGTGGATCTATTTTAGCTTTTAACACAATAAAATAATATAAACATCACAATAAAATAATATATCCATTACAATAAAATAATATATCCACTACAATAAAATAATATATCTTATACAATAAACAACAACCACAACCACCTTCAACCGCCACCGCCACCGCCGCCACCACTGTCGCTGCCGCCGCCGCCATCACCGACGACTTTTTTTCCACCGCCGTCGTCACCGTCGCCGTCGCCGCCGCCACCGCCATAAAATTAGAAAAAATATATATAAACTTCCTTGCACACAGAAAATTTCCAAACTGACATTTATATCGACACAACAAATTACATAGATAAATCACACAACAAACTTACATTTATATTACAGAGACATTTATATTACATTTATAGACAAATTACAAATTACAGAGACCACACAATAAATTATAGTGACCCAATACATTCATGTGGTTTTATGCAACACAGTAATATGGTTTTGTGCAACACAACAATTTACAGAGACCACCCATACAGAGACCACCCATACGTAACTCTGGCTCTGTGCAACACAACAAATTACACTAACAACAAAACATAAAAACTTTCCCGCACAAATTACAGAAACCACATAATCCAGACAAGAAATTTCTGCAAATAGAAAATTCTCAATTCGGAGCCCACATAATCCACTCAACCAATTCCTGCAAACAGAAAATTCCCAATACAGAGTGCACAAAATCCACACAACAAAATAACACAAAATTTCCAAAACACAAAATTTCCAATACAGAGACCACATAATCCACACAACCAATTCCTGCAAATAGAAAATTTCCAATACAGAGAGCACAGAATCCACGCAACAAAATAACAGAAAATTCCCAAACAAAAAATTCCAAATACAGAGACCACAAAATCACAATAACCTAGAAAAATTAAGCTATGAAAAAATTCACTACAAAAGAAAAGAGAGAGCACTGACCTAAAGTGGATCGGCAGGGACGACGACGGCGACGGCGACGGCGTGGGCTGGGCTTGGACGGCGACGGCGTGGAGAGCTTGATGAGTGAGATGAGAGCTTGTGACGGCGACGGACGGCGACGGTGATGAGTGAGGGAGATGAGCTGGAGTGCGATGAGTGAGGGAGATGAGTGAGGGAGATGCGGCGACGGACGGCGTGGGCTGGGCTGGTCTGGGACAGCGACTGCGTGGGCTGGATGGCGACGGACGGCGTTGGCGAGGGCTGGTCTGGGACGGCGATGGGTGAGAGAGATGAGTGCGATGGGTGAGAGAGAGGAGTGAGGGAGATGCGGCTGGGACGGTGTGGGCTGGGCTGGGCTGGGACGGCGTGGGACGACGTGGGCTGGGCTGGCCTGTGGCGGCGACGGTGATGAGTGAGGCAGGAGTGATCTGGGAGATGAGAGTGAGGGAGAAGGAGATTGAGAGTGACGGTGAATGTGAGATATAAAATAAAAGAATGAAAAAAAAGGGGAAGGAGTGATTATTTTAATCGGGCTGCTGCTTAAAATTTTTTTTTTTTTTTTAGATGAGTGCTACAGTGCACATCTATAAATAGATGTGCACTGTAGCAAATCAGCCAAATATTATGGCTTTGGCTCCACTGCTGTGAGCTTGTTTTGCAATATTGGTGGAGCTAAAATAGCATTATAACTTTTTAGCTCCACTGCTGCAAATGCTCTAACAAAGGAGGTATAATTGCTAAAAACTCGTCGTCTACCATGCTAAATGGCCCAACGATTTCTAGAAGACTTGGAATTTCTCAGAGTTTTTGAGAGAGAGAGAGTCTTTGGAGTTTAATCTTTAGTGTGTAAATTGAGAATGGATTCGAAGAGAGAGAGAGCTCTGCAAACACGCACTATAAATAAATATAGTGTCGGAGCATATAGTGTCTAAGGATAACGTTTCGTTGTGGTTCCAAATTGTCAAATGTTTTGTTTAATTATTAAATCACTATATTATTTAATATTTTTTGGTGATGGAAATTTCACGTGTTGTTCCATTTTTTTTTTTTAATTTAATAAGTGTTACCTCCTCTTTAGTATAGGTAAAGTGAAAGAAACCGTGGCGATGAAATAAAGAAAAAATGAAGTTTAGAGAATCTCATACGTACAAGAGATGTATGTAAACCGTACAATTTTCAAGTTTCTTTTGCATCAATATTTCTTGAGAATTTGTACGAAACACGAATGTACGAGTGTTGTAGGGGAGTCTATAGAATTTACGAATTTGCCAATTTGTTGATCACAATTTGTTCCAATTGAAATGAAAACGTTCATGAATGTTTAAAACAATTTATGGACAGTTATATCTCCTTGCCTATGATATATAAATGATTCTAACTCTCACTTTGAATGTCTTCTTATTTGAAAACTTTCTTAGAAACACTAAAAATCCTCTGGGACTCCACCAAAATTTCTATTTTTAGAATCTAATAAACTTGGTTGTATTCTGGGGATAAATTTATGGAAACCTTTTAGTAAATGTTGTGTGGGTGCATACATTGTCTAAGGAAAGTATTTCATTGGAGCTCCAAATTTTCTGGTGTTTTGTTTGATAATTGAATCACCAGATTTTTTAATTATATCTTTTAATACCAAAAATGAGATTTTTAGTCCCAATTTTTTATAATGTGAAAAGTGTTATTTCCTCTTTAGCGTTGAGAGAGTGACAAAAAATGTTGCAAACAATTGAAAAATTAAATTTTGTAGAATCTTAGACATACGAGAGTATCAAGTTTCTTTTCATGAAAATTAATTGTCGGTTGTACGAATCTCAAACATACGAGATTTGTACGAGATTACACAAAATTTACGAATTTGACAATTTTCCAGCCAAAAGTCGTACAACTTGAAGTGAAAACTATTGTGAATATTGGAAACAATTTCTAGATGATTTTAAGACTTTACCCATGATATATAAATGATTGTAACTCTCACTTTAAATATATTCTTCTTTCAAAACTTTCAGAGGAAAACTAAAACTTCTCTGGGACTTCTCCAAAATTTCTGTATTTAGAATGTAATAAACTTGGTTGTATCCTAGGGATATGTTTGTAGTAACATTTTAGCAACTCTTCTGTGGGTGCATATATTGTCTAAGGATAACGTGTCTTTATGGCTCCAAATTGTCAAATGTTTTGTATGATTATTAAATCACAACATATTTTATTATACTTTTTCATAGTGAAAATTTGATGTGTAGTCCCTTTTTTTTTAACATGAGAAGTGTTACTTCCTCTTTAGAAGAAATAAACTGAAAAAAAAAAAAAAAAAAAAAAAAAAAAAAAAAAAAAAAAACTATGGCAATGAAATTAGAAAAAATATGTTTAGAGAATCTTGTATGTACGAGATTTTCATGTTTCTTTTGCATTAAAATTTCTTGAGCGTATGTACGAAACTCGATCGTACGAGTGTTGTAGGGGATTTAGCAGAATTTACGAATTTGACAGTTTTTTGTACAAAGTTTGTTCCACGTGAAATGAAAACATTTATGAATATTTGAAACAGCTTTTGGACAGTTATAACTCTTTACCCCTAATATGTAAATGATTCTAAATCTCACATTCTGTACGTCTGTAAAAACTTTCTAAGAAACACTAATAATCGAAGGGGACTTCTCTGAAATTGCTGTATTTAGAATGTAATTAAACATGGTTATGTCCAAGGGATAAATCTATTGTAACATTTCAACTACTCCTGTGCGGGAGCATATAGTGTCTAAGGTTAACGTTTCGTTGTGGTTCCAAATTGTCAAATGTTTTGTTTAATTATTAAATCAATATATTATTTATTATTTTTTGGTGGTGGAAATTTCATGTGTTGTTCCCTTTTTTTTTTTTTTTTTTTAATTTGATAAGTGTTACCTCCTCTTTAGTAGAGGTAAAGTGAAAGAAACTGTGGTGATGAAATAAAGAAAAAAAAAGTTTAGAGAATCTCGTACATACAAGAGATGTATGTAAATCGTAAAATTTTCAAGTTTCTTTTGCATCAATATTTCGTGAGAATCTATACGAAACACGAACGTATGAGTGTTGTAGGGTAGTCTATAGAATTTACAAATTTGACAATTTGTTGAACACAATTTGTTCCAATTGAAATGAAAACGTTCGTGAATGTTTAAAACAATTTATGGACAGTTATAACTCCTTGCCCATGATATATAAATGATTCTAACTCTCACTTTGAATGTCTTCTTTTTTGAAAACTTTCTTAGAAACACTAAAAATCCTCTAGGACTTCACCAAAATTTCTATTTTTAGAACCTAATAAACCTGGTTGTATTTAGGGATAAATTTATGGTAACCTTTTAGTAAATATTGTGTGGGTGCATACATTGTCTAAGTAAAGTATTTCATTGGAGCTCCAAATTATCTGGGGTTTTGTTTGATTATTGAATCACTATATTTTTTAATTATATTTTTTTAATCCCAATAATGAGACTTTTAGTCCCAATTTTTGATAATGTGAAAAGTGTTATTTCCTCTTTAGCGTTGAGAGAGTGACAGAAAACGTGGCAAACAATTGAAAAAACAAAAGTTTATAGAGTCTCGGACGTACAATAGTTGTATATAAGACATACGTGAGTGTCAAGTTTTTTTTCATCAAAATTAATTGTCGGTTGTACGAATCACAAATGTACGAGGTTTGTACAAGATTATTCAAAATTTACGTTTTTGACAATTTTCGGGCCAAAAGTTGTACAACTTGAAATGAAAACTTTTGTGAATATTGGAAACAATTTTTGGATGGTTTTAAGACTTTACCCATGATATATAAATGATTGTAACTCTCACTTTAAATATATTCTTCTTTCAAAACTTTCAGAGGAAAACTAAAAATTTTCTGGGACTTCTCCAAAATTTGTGTATTTAGAATATAATAAACTTGGTTGGATCCTAGGGACATGTTTATAGTAACATTTTTGCAACTCTCTGTGGGTGCATTTATTGTCTAAGAATAACGTGTCTTTATGGCTCCAAATTGTCAAATGTTTTGTATGAATATTAAATTGCAATATTTTTTATTATACTTTTTGGTAGTGAAAATTTGATGTGTAGTCACTTTTTTATTTATTTATTTATTTATTTATTTAATTTGAAAAGTGTTACTTAACTTACTTCCTCACAGTAACAACAGTGATTCCATCATTGACTCAAAAAGTGACAATACGGTATCGTTTTTTATTTTTTAAATATTTTTTTCCCAAAAACCACAAGTAGCAATACTGTAACCCATTAAGAATCTTTTTTGTTTTTTAATTTTTTTTAATTTTATTTTTATTCAAAAAATGTAAATGGCAAGTCACTAGAGTTACTAGGCAAGACAAACGTTTAACTTCTTTTTTAATTCAATTTCTTTTTGATAAGAATGTTCCCATTTTTACTTGACCCATGGGTATAATGGGCTATTAACTAGTTAATGGGCTGGGTCGGGCTGGGCCAAAAGAGAAAATGTCAGCCCATGACCCTACCCATTTGGTCTTTAGCGAGGTGGGCTATCGGGTTGGACCTAATGAGCTACCCATGGGCTTGTGTTAGCATATTATTTTATTATTTTTATAAGGAAAGAATCAATTTTTTTGAGGGAATAATCAATCTATTTTTTTAAAGGAAAGAATTAAAGAATTTAATACTTAATTACAAATTTTTTTACAGTCAAATCTATTTATTTTTTATTTTGTTGATGAAAACCTATTTAATTTTTTTTATTAAGGCTTTAAATAGTTTTTTATTTTTATCTTTAATAAAAAAATGTCAAATGGTTAGTTCAAATTTGCTAGACTATTAGAAAAATATATATTTAGTAAACTAAGTTTAACACAATTACTTTGAGTATCTTAGTGGTTGAGGGAGTTCTCTTAAGGAATTCCTCTATAATATCTCAGGATCAATCCTTCATACACTTCCTATATATTTTTGTTATGAATTATAAGGTATTGGGTTGGGTCAATGGGCTGGGCAACGAGTTGGGCTACTGGGCTAGCCCACCGGGTACCCATGGGCATAAAAACTAGCCCACGACCTGACCCACTAGGCTATGGGCTACCCATGGGCCTCAATAACAACGGGCCGGGCCACCCATTAGCCTAGTGGACTGTCGAGTTTCTAGGTCGGGCTGTGGGCCGTTTGATGACCCTTATATATATATATATATATATATATATATATATATATATATATCCTGACGCATGTTAACTTCTTTTTTAATTCAATATTTTTTTATAAGAATGTTATGATATTTATAACGAAAAAAATTATATATATAAAAATGCTCGGGTCGGTTTGGTCTTTGTTGGTGTGCGCATCTCCGTGCCGATGGCCACACCGGTCCGACGTCATTAATGAAGAGCTACCGCCAACCGCCGTGCTGGAAATCCGGCCGCAAACCTAACCAGTGCCAGAAAACCCGCCCCTGAAGAATTAAAGTTCAACTAAAAATATTGGACAATTTTTTATTAAAAGAAAAATAGCATCACCAAAATTTCAAACATTCTTTAAAACCAAAATAGCATCACCAGACTATTTTGGAAGGCCTTAACATATAAACTTTAAAATTTGGGCTAAACTTGTTAGGTGTGATTGGTCAATTCAAGAAACCAAAAATGCAAATATTTTCCACAAGAAACCAAAGGAACCACAGTTTATATCTTTAAAATGAATTACAAGAAACAAAATATACTATCCACTAGCAAAATACCCATCTGTACAGTCAATTCAAATTTAAAAAAGGAACAGATACCTAAAAAAATTAGGAAAAAAAAGAACAGCAATTTCATAATGATTTTTTAGATGTCAATTTTCTATCCATTGAATTAAATAAATAGTTGAGATTAAAACTATTGCACATCGTGGGATCTCAATCCCCTCAGAAAAACAAAAACTGGATACAAACGCCCTAGTTCACTTTGAAGAACTACCTGATTGTGTGTTTCAGTTAGATTTTTCTGGTCACGTGAATCATCTCTGGCATCCATGCCATCATACTTTTTCAGTATTCCCGAATTCAGATCTATTCGGCTGTAGGAGATTTGATGAATTAATGTATCTACCTCCATTATTTGATTGATTGAAATGTATTGTATCATTAATTGAAATGAATGAATGAAACACAATTTAAGGCACTACAACAACTCAAAAAAAAAAGTTTGACTGACGTGCGTGATGGATATCTCTCTGGGCTCTGGGCCAATTTTGAATGTCAACTGCCCAGATCTTTTGCGTGGAGAAAATGGTTTTCTCACCTATTAGGGATAAAAAAGCTGCTCACATGCTCATAAAGAAAAAAGCTTCCCACATAAATGATAAATGTACCACTTGGGTTTTATCAGATCCTTGGGTTTTATCACATAAATGATAAATGTGACCCAAGGCTTATCCTAGTCCTATAGAGGCAGAATCCTATACTAATATATAGATGGTGACATGACCCTCTGATGGGAGCCAGTAAATTTCCCAATCTCAGGTTATAGTAGCTTTTCATTTCATTTCTTTTCTTTTTACCATTAAATAATACATCGCCACGAAAATAAAAAGAAAAAAATATTTCTCTAACAAAACAGTTTTATTAATTTTTTTTTCCCTACTACAACACGTGGCAAATACCAATCCGCTTATTTTAGTAAATAAATAAATAATATAATTTGAGAAATAAAATCCAAGGATTAGGACTTTAATGAGACGGTAGTGGCCCAATCTTTTCTAAAAGTGAAAAATTTCTATATATGGAACAACCATCCTTGAAAAAACAGTGATGGGAATAACCTATATAGATACCTCTCCCCCTCCCTCTCTCTCTATGCTATATTGCTAGCATGATAGGCCTTTTTGTTCCAAAGCCGATTTTCCTAATATGGCCCTTCTCTGACTCCCTAACCCTACCCAGGTGACTTAGCAAGTGAACTAGTTCCCACACGCCTGATATTCCAACACCTAATGGGCTCCACAAGGAAAACGACAGGCACATGTGGTGTTGGGAAGCAAAAAAAAAAAAAAGTACGGGGGTTTTATTGAGGGGAAAGGTGGAGTTGGGTCTCCGTTTTGCAGGGCTCGAGGCAAAACCTCGGCACGTGCGTCACCTAGAGAGAGCTGGTGAGAACTGCATCCCCGCTGTAATACAATACCATTCACTATGTTACCAATATTCATTCTCACCACCACCGCTTGTGCTGCATGCCCTTCCTTGTTCACACTTTTTTTTTGGATAAATTCTAAAGCCATATTTTTTGTTTTGTAGTGGATTAAAAAAATGGTATAATTGAAATGAATTCAAAATTTTCAATAAATTTGTGTATAGAAACGTTTTGTCTATAGTATTTTTTTTAAAAAAAAATTTAAGGCTCATGTTTGTAGATTATTGAACCAACATATTTTCAGTTTTTAAATAATATTATATATTTTTTCACTCACATGTATTTCAAAAAATTACAAACAACATTACTCAAACTACTCTACCAAACAGGCCCTAAGACTCTATTTTGTTAACGTTATTTTAGTAACGTTGTTTTAGTAATGTTGTTTATATTTTTCGAAAATATATGTGAATGAACATGTATATGAAAATACGTATAATTTTGTTTAGAGACTAAAAATTGTTGTTCTAAATCACTTACCAAATGACCTCTAAGTGACAGATTATTATTTATGAAGAAATAATAATTTTACCAATGAGGGTCTATACACTTTCCATGAAGTTCCGGTTAATGCCATCATCTTTCGGAATTTTTTTTTGGGAGAAACTATCATCTTACGCATTAGAGTCTACTTCCTTTTGCAAAAGTTAATTATTAATGAGTTTGTAGTTGCAATAATCAATTTTGTCGGTACACAGTTAATGAACTTCCTACTTTCATCTACTCTAAAGAAGCAAATTTTCTCTCTCGTTTCTTTTCTCTTCGCTTCCCCAGGTACAACGAACCGAAGGTGTGTTAACCTTGGCCTTCCAGTACAGTCATGTCACATTGCTTCTTTTCTTGTACGTAAGTGTCAGATATGTAAAACACCACTACTTATGTACAATGAAAAGCTTTTAGAAGTGAAGTATAAGCATATATTAATGTGTAGGAGCGCTGCTTTTCTTTTTGAAAATTTTTGTTTTGAGCAAATACACATTGAATAAGTACAAAAAAAGTAATAATCAAATAACCAAGTATACCTTATATTTGGCTATTTATATGATATATTATGTATTTGTATCAGTTTTAGTAATACTTTATTATATGTTATATGTTTATCAATATTTACAATATTATATAAAAAATGATTATTACAATAATTTTATCAATTTTTAAGTCCATCCATATTTGACAATAATTTTATATAAAAAATTTGTTAACAAATTATTACCTTGTGCAAAAAGTGATATCTTTTTTATTTTTATTTTTATATAGAATAAAAGGCAAAAATTGATGTCAATTGTGTGGTGAGATTGTTGTAAAAATATAGTCTTTAATTTAAATTATTTAATGACAATAACAAAAAAAAAAAATCAAACAGTACCACGTATATGACTAAAAGGAAAATAGAGTAGCTTTGCTTTTGTTTTTGCTTTTAAAGTCAACTTTAATATCTAGCCCACCACGTGTGGGATTCGGAGCACACTATAATCTCAAATCTATATAATAACGGCCCGTTCTTACACTTGTTTAAACACATGTTTTCAGTTTCTAAACAACATTACACGTATTTTCACACGCTTTTTCATCCATACATATTTCTAAAAAAACTAAAAACTATTGTTTAAATACAAGTACAAAATTTCTTGGACAGTGAAAAATTACGAAGGGCAGTGAAAAATCTTCGCTGTTGCACACAAACAATATTAAAAAGTTGAAAAATGTGATTCTTTTAAATGCCACTAATACGATCCGCAAAATTACGTTTCAAAAACAGATTCGGATCTAGAATGCAATTGCACCTTGCAATCTACTTTTCTACTTTTACTTATTTTTTTTATATTGAATGGTTGAGATTTAAAGTTACAAAAACTTGATATCTCAAACATCCATAATTAAATATTGCTTCATAATCTAATTATGGACGGAAACACGCTAAGATAAAGGGTAGGCCTCTTACCAAAAACTATCTCTCAAGATTGGATTCGAAGTCACTGTTTGATTCATTTGACCAAGTGGAAGCAACAATCCCTTGCCTCCTACAGGAGAGAAGCTGTAAGTAGGGCTCGCAAGAGTAGCAAACTAGTCTCATCTTCTCTTCCTCTCAACTCAATAGTATGAATGTGTAGCAATCCCTTGCCCCTTGGTCCTACTAACCATGAATTTTGACCGAAATACAATCTCGACAATTTTGTCGAAAATTTGCAGATAACATATATACTGGTTTGCGAAAGAAACGGAAAAATATTTTACAAGCAAAAAAACATGGATCAAATTTTATACGAAAAATACCCCCGACTCCTACCAGCTGAGGTTCGACTAAAGTCAAACTGTAATAATATCATAATTGATTTAATAATTAAATAATATAAAAAGTATATAAAAAATTAGCTATATAAACTAAAATAATATTTATAGTTGATTAATTTATATATGGATTAAAGATAAAAATAAAATTTTCTTAATTAATTACAGAAAGTTATATAAATATTATATAAATATTATCCTACTATTAGTTTAAATATTTCGACAAATCCGAACTTATAAAAACATTTCAAAAAATTTAATTCACTAATATAATTGAATAAAATTTTACTTTAAATTTAAATATAAGAAATGATATAGGAATGCTCCAAGTCTCCAAATGATATAAGAAAAGAAAAAGCATACTAATGAATATTGACATCACAAGAGAGCAGATATATTTATATAGTTTAAAGAAGTCCAAAATACATGAGTTTGACCCCACCCACAATGGAGCAATAGGATAAATGTCTACAGGACAATAATAATAAGAATAATACAAAATTGACCCCACTAAGGGACAATGCACAAATTATATTGCATAACAACATATTCATCTTCCGCTGAACAAACTACTATTTTTATTTTAGAGCCTCTCTCTTTAAATCTTTCTGACAAATAAAAATAATCTCCTCGTCAACCAAACCACAAATTCCAGAAACTTCATTCCCTAGGTCTTACTAACCATGAATTTTGACGGAATACAATTTTGGCCTTTTTGCTCGAAAATTTATAGATAACATATAAACTGGTTTGAGAAAGAAACAGAAAAATATTTTGCAAGAAAAAAAATAGTCAAATTTTGTACAAAATACCCTCGATTCCTGCCAACCAAGAATTTTGTCGGAATAAAATGTTGGCTTTTTTGCACAAAAACTTGTAGATAGCATATTTAGAGATCCAAGATACAAATTCAAAATTCTTTTTCAAGAAAAAAAAGGGTTAAATTTTGTTCAAGAAAGCCCCCAGGTCTTGTTGGGCAAGAATTTTGATAGGAATACAATGCCGGCATTTTTGTACAAATACTAGTAGATAGCATATTTAGAGGTCCCAGAAACAAATAGAAAAATATTTTCCAAGAAAAAAAACATGATCAAATTTAGGGTGTGTTTGGTTCCTGTAAAATGTTTTCCGGAAAATAAATATTTTCCAGAAATGCTAATTTCCTGAAAAGGAAAATGTATTCAGGCTGTTTGGCTGTCTCGGAATTCGTTTTACGGAAAATCAATTCTGGTGTTTGGTTCGTTCAAACATTTTATGGAAAATGCTTTCTGTTTTACGGAAAATCAATTCCCATGTTTGGTTCGGTCAAACATTTTACGAAAAATGGAATTCGTTTTTACGGAAAATCAATTCTCATGTTTGGTTTGTGGATCATTTTACGGAAAATATGAAATGTGTTACAAATTCAAGCACCTGCATTATCTAGATAAACCTGTAACAGTACAAAACTAATCATCCACTTCAACATCAAAAATAATCATTCAAATTCAAGCACCTGCATTGCCTAGACATATCTGTAACAGTACAAAAATAATCATCCACTTCAACATCAAAAATAATCATTTGAATATACCCATAATATTTATATAAAAACAGCCACATCAATCGTTCACCATTGGCATTACACCTCCATGGTGTACAAAAATGATACCTATTCGTGGTATCTGAACAGTACAAATACATAATTTGGGCAATTGTATTGTCCCAATAATACAAAAGACTATATATATAATACAATGGTAGGTCAATACTAGTACTATAACAAAAGTTAATTCCTAAATCTACCATCACAGTCAACATGAAATAAACAACTCAAATTTGTGAGAACAAAAAACCATCCAACCACAGCTTCCTCAACCTAGCATTCTAGGCTAGAAATCCACGTGCTGTCTTCTCATTTTCACAAAGATGGTCAAAGGCAGTTGCGAGCATATCTTCGCTATACCCATCCGCCATCATAGCCATTACCTCATTGTAGAGAGTTGTGTAATCCACCGGGCCCCGATTGATTTCTTTCAGAGCCACAACTATTTCCTTCAGCTGATCAGACAGATCAGTCAACACACTATCATCAGTATTAGAAGGTGCATGCCCTCTTTTGCGGGACTTGGAAATTCCTGACCCAGTGGTGGATGACTCGACTGCATTCTTCCCTTTCTCGACCACACCTTCCTCCACATTGTCTGCAACAAACCCTGCATTGTCCCCATTGTCTGGCTCATTCTCAATATCCACATAGGACTTAGAAAAGCCACCCATGGCTGTGTCCTTCCCCACAACAATCGCTAATTCATCATACATCTCAATTTTTTTGTTTAGATACTCCGCATGCTTTTGATGCGCCTGTAAGGGAGAAAGGAACGTATAATAACAATGCAACAACCACTTCACTCATAAATTCAATATTCAATTCAATATAGATGCCATTAAATGTTTTAGGTCAATGATAAACAAAAAAATCTGTTAGGGAACAGGAGACATAACTTATGATTTTGAAGATAAGTACAATAGAAAATATAATGTACAAATGCTAAGCCGAGATTTTACAATAGATCCGCACGTGAAAGTTATATTTGAAAAACCTTATAAAAGCAATGGAATCCTAAAAAGAATAACACTATAAATTTCATATAAAAGGCAAAAACATATATTATCATCTATATTAAGAAAATATAGTTGGAAGCTATACCATGACTTCTTCTTGGTATGTCTTAGTGTCGCAAGTTATCATTTTTAGATTATCGTCCCAACCAAATCCACTCTTCTTTGTAAGAGTTTGAATGGTGGACCACATGGTCCTTAGAGTTCGCATCCGATTGTCAACATAGGACGGGTGGCACTCAACCCTGAATTGGGCCGTTATCTCCTTCGCTACAAGAGCAAAGGAGCCGGCCTTGAAAGTACTAGAGGGCTTATTGCCCTTTGTAGCCTCCTCTGCAAGTATCCTAAGCATCATTTCATGCATGGGTGGCAGCCACCTGAATTGCTTGCTGCTGCTAACTTTCTCTTTGCCCTTTGACATTACTACATATGAAAATAGTATAGTGAGAGTAGCATTTAAAAATGAGAGTAGCATTTAGTAATTACGCTCGGAACATGAACAACAAATCAAACACACATACAACCATGCTTATAAATGTGCACAACAGAATGAAACATGCTAACATTGGAAATGACAATGTAATACCATCAAATAACAATGTAATGCTAAAAATACTTTTTCATTACAGCACCAAAAGTCTATAGTAAATACATTGTCTTTACAAAAAACAGAAAGAAAAAACACATTACAATCATAGAAATCTAAATAAAGTACTACTCTCCATTCCTTGTATAATCAGACTACATAGCTTGGCATATCTCATCTCTCTTAGCATTCCATGATCTATTGTCTTCAACGGACTCCCGACGTGATTGTGTTTCTTGTTGGTGGTCACTAGACTCTACTTGGTTCATTGCATCTTCCATAATATGGTCATTTGGTTTAACCCCCATAATGTGATTATGAACCACACAACATACTAACATTACATTCACTTGGGTTGGGAAAGACCAAAATAGTTCTGCATCCAACACTCGAAAACGTTTCTTCAACACTCCAAACCCTTGCTCAATGGTAGTTCTCAATGAAGAGTATCGGAGGTTGAACAATTCTTGCTCATTCTTAGGAGGACGATCACTAAACTCTTTCAAGTGATATCGCACACTCTAATAAGGTGACAATATTCCATTTTTATTACCATACCCAGCATCACCAAGATAATATTTACCTACATATATTAAAAAACAAAACCAAATCACTACTATGCTTAGGAAAACGCACAATATTTATTAAACTAATAAACCAAAAAGGTGAAGTAATCGTATAATACCATCGAGAATTGAAAATCCCCCTGGCCTAGCAAATGCATCATTTAACACACGTGAATCATGTGCACTGCCTTCCCATCCAGCCAATACATAAGTGAACTTTAAATCAAAACTAATGGCAGCTAACACATTTTGCGTGGTTCCATATTTGCAACCACGAACCTTCCTTGTATTTCAAGTGGCACAGATTCACGAACATGTGTACCATCTATTGCTCCAACACAATCCTAATTTTCAACTGACATAATAGTTTAAAATTACACAAATCTTCACAATTCACAAAAATACACAAGTCGCAATATTTACCTTAAAATATAGGTAAAACCTTCTGCTATTCCTTATCTCTAGGGGTGTATCTTCACTACACAGTCTTATTAGAGCTCTATATAATTTCAGGACCCCCCTAAGGACAACCTTGAAGTATCTATGAATAGTCTCAGTTGATTTATAGATCCGACTACCCATTACACGAAACCTCACATTATGACCAATAATGTGTAAGAAAATGAACACTTGCTCCGTAACAGACATGTGAATAGTTGGGCGTACGTGCTCCCCCTCAATGAGGATGTGACATAAGTGGTGGAAAGCTATAGGCTTCATCCTAAGTTGATTCGCCAATGTCTCTCAGTTCCATGCAGAACACTCTTTATGTATTCCTCTCTCTCGGCGGCATGGTTAACATAAGGCACCCTAGGCAGTTGTCTACGTCTATGTCGCAATTTCCTTAACAATGCAACCCCCACAAGGAGGACAGATGCAACTGAGGCAAGAATTGCGGCTTTGGTTTTTTCTTCATCTAACAAAATCACAAACACTGTGGTCTAAGAGATATGTAAACAAGCATGCTATTGATTACACAGTAAATAAAAACAGCCGCAAACAGAAAACATCCAAACCACATTGATACCGAGTACCAAATCACATTGCATTCTATTTACAATCAATATTTACACTATCACAATACCATCACATTGATAACTGCACATTGATATCATCACAATACCATCACATTGCATTCTATTTACAATCACCTAT